>NC_048428.1:7234651-7312015 GCF_013103735.1 Etheostoma cragini | reverse complement strand
TCCAGTCGCGGGCCGGATCGAACGGCTTGGCGGGCCGCATTCGGCCCGCGGGCCGCCAGTTGATGATCACTGCTCTAGAGCTTCTTCACAAGATGCTTTGGTAAGGTTAGCACAATGTAAGAAGCTGCTGATGATACAATAGTTATTTTCCTATTCCTAATCATGCTCTTTTTTTTCTTCTTTTTAATTAGCACCCACTTATGTATTTTTATTAAAGCAATACAATCACAAAATTCATAGCTGCAAAAAACAAGGCATTTTGAGCAAAACAGCGTTACACAATTATCTAATAGGCTCTTATTATTGTCTCTTGATATTTGACATACGTACATTGTTGAAGTGGCAAATGTAATTGATTGCAGTATAAAGTCAGGTTTCCACACAACGTGATTATGCTAATGGGAAACATTGCAGGTTTTGTGCCATGTCTTTTTCTCTGGAACGTAGAGTTCTGCTCAGGAGATACTTGACTGTCTAGTGTTCAGCACTTATGTATGAACATGTTGATTAAACAATTTAGAATAATCTAGCAGCAATGATGCTCTGCCACAGAAATTACTGTACAGCCTTTCGGAAATGAATACATTCATAATTTCCTACGCAAGGACACAAATTTAACACACTAAAGTAACCTAACATCAGCTACTTACTTCACACTGTAGAGTAGAAAACAGTGTGGTCACAAAATAATCTCCATAAGAAAATCTGAATTACAAAACAGAACAGTCTTAAAGTGTCCATATTATGAAAAAAAAAACACTTTTTCTGGGATTTGGGGTGTAATTTTGTGTCTTTGGTGCTTTCACATGCACACAAACTTGGATTAAAAAAACACCCATGCTGTTGTGAGTGAGATACGGTTTCCGAATGTTGTCTGCCTTCAGTCTCTGGGTGAGCTGTTCAAAATCTGCACGGCTTTCTGCGTTACAAGCCGAGACAAGGTAGCTAATCGTAATACATGCTAGCGCTTTCTCAATGGCAAAACACTGCTACAACACATACTAGTTCACCGTAATCTACAAAAAGAACTACTTTCATGTCCCTGTTCTGCTGGTATTCCACAAGTGCCCCTTGTTTAGAAGAAGTCTCCCAGCTAATCCTGCCTTGTACTGACAAAAGAGTTATCTTGCTGATGTGATCTTACCTAGCTACTGAGCATGTGCAACTCCCAACAAAGATAGTATAAAAGTGAGATGTGTCACTCTGTAGCTAAAACAAGTGAGATGTCTCACTCAGTAGCTAAAACAGAGAACTAAACACACAGGGTGAAAACATGATCTGCAGCAATGTGCAAAAGTAGGGTGTTTTTTGAAAATGAAACCCTGTCAACCCATTTTGGTAGTACCTCAAAATACAATTATGAACCTGAAGATGAGCAAAATATGAGCGCTTTAATTTGCAGTTTGGTTCTATATTGAGTTTTCTGGTAGGGCCATGTAACATATGGTTGATGTGAATGCAGGTACACGTTGAGTTAATTCAGTGAAGCAGAGATTTAATGGGTCTTTAACCATCATGTTTTATGGATTTAGGGTGATATTCCTGTATCTGAGTACTGATACACAGCAGCAGCCTCTATTATTCAGAAATGAATTTTCAGCAGCAGGAGTGAGACACCGAGACACCAGCTCCCCGGCAGAATATAATGCTGACTGCTTTCAAGGAGCACCAGTGCTTTATTAGAACTTAAAAGCCACCTGCTACTGTGTGTGGCTCCTGCTGCTTTCTCACTTTTCCTCCTAAAAGTGTGTTTGTGTGTGTGTGTGTGTGTGTGTGTGTGTGTGTGTGTGTTGATCCATTAGCAGTGAGACTCAGATGGGTCTTGCTTTGTAGATGTCTTAATGGCAGTGGTTGTTGTTGAGCATGCTCAGGTTATATTTAGGTTCAAGCTTTAAAACATGAACTATAAAATGGTTGTTCTTCTTGCCACAACAAACAGAACATGGTTTCTGACTCTATTTCTCATCATATCTATCTACGTTTTTCACGCTCACAGGGTTCTCCTGGTGAAAGAGGTCCTGCTGGTTTAGCCGGTCCAATTGGCCTATCTGGTAGACCTGGCCCTCAGGGTCCCCCTGGTCCGGCTGGAGAAAAGGGTGCACCTGTAAGCATTTTTTTCTCTGCAACAATACAGTGGCTGACACCAAATTCCCAATTTTTTCTGTTACCTGAACAGTTTTTTATTCTTTTTCTCCCTTTTAAGCTTCAATTCAGCTGTTTTTGTTTTCAAAATCTAGTAAAAAGGAATCTCTTTGCTCTTGTAGGGTGAAAAAGGACCTCAAGGTCCTGCTGGTCGTGATGGTGTCCAGGGTCCTGTTGGTCTGCCCGGGCCTGCTGGACCTCAGGGTCCGCCTGGAGAGGATGGTGACAAGGTCAGTCAACCACACTCCCCACCTCTAATCCCGCCCTTTGGCCCAATTACAACTCCTTTTCTATTCCCGAACCGCGATATGTTGTGGGATTATACCAGAGTGCCAATCAATCTTCATCCCCATGTTTGCACTCAGGCCATCTGCACAGAACATATGTCTCTCTCTTTCCCTCACTGTTGCCTATCCATCTTCATAACCAAATGCGCCAGTAAACGCAATTAGAGGAGATATAAAAGTGTGATACTATTGCTTGTTTTATCTCCTGCAATCATTATGCCCCTTAAGGTAACTATCAGGCATTGTATTGAGCTGCCCAACTTATGTCACTGCAGCGGTTTACAATGCAACAGAAGTCGACAGAAGAAAACTTACATCTCCACATTTGTGCATCCATACAGTTATAGCTGCAGATAATGGCTGTTTGTGTTCAGCCGAGGGTTTTCAATGATCTGCTCATATGACATTTCAAGAAGAAGCGAGGCTGAGATGAGACAGATGATTGATTGTGTGTGTGTGTTTCTCCTTCCCAGGGAGAGGTTGGAGAGCCCGGTCAGAAGGGAAGCAAAGCCGACAAGGGAGAACAGGTGTGTTACAGGAATCAGAGTCCATTCATTTCTTACTTGCACAAGAAGGAAAGATTCCCAATACAAAACTGCACACTAACGCCATTATAACAATGACCTTTTTTTAATTAACAAATCACAAAGTGATACATTAGTGCGTTTATATTTGTGTAAACGTTTAATTGTTTGTGTTCAGGGTCCTCCTGGCCCAGCTGGTCTCCAAGGTCCAATAGGTGCCCCAGGTCCTGCTGTAAGTACAACTTTCCAGAAAAACTGATAAAACTGATGTAATGGACCATGTGTGTGATGTCTAAAGAAGACTCTTTTTTGCACTCAGAGTACATGCATGTAGAGATTCAGCTAAAATCAAGGACAACAAAGCTGTCACACTAAATGCTTGGGAGAATTACTGGAATTGTTGGGTCCTTTTAAATTATAGTGTGTGGTCTAGACCTACTCTATCTGTCAAGTGTCTTAAGATAACTATTGTTATGAATTGATACTGGAAATAAATTAAAATTGAATTGAACAAGGTAAACATAAACACCAAGGCCGCTGTACCGGATTAGATTTTTTCTTTGGACCCTCTTCTGTGTAATAATAAATGGTATTTTAATGAGCATACCATTGTTTCCAACACCATCTTTGCCAACAATGCCTTACAAGCTTGTCAAAGAATAAACATGAACATGCGTTAAATGTTAAAGTTGAAGAGGAAATGTCAAAGCGAAAGTGGGTGTGTTTTCTCAGGGAGCTGATGGAGAGCCTGGTCCCAGAGGTCAGCAGGGTATGTTTGGACAGAAGGGAGATGAAGGTTCCAGAGGTTTCCCTGGACCCCCTGGTCCCATCGGTCTGCAGGTTAGTACCAGTCACACATGTTCATGTGCAAACCCATTCTACAAATACATATAGTCATGAAGGTAATCCTACACAATGAGCCATATGGTTATATCAATTTGCAGTAGTACAGTGTGTGTCACGTAAACAGCTGTCAAGAATAACTCTCGCTGTTGCAAGTTAGCATTTTACATAACAAGCTATGATAACAAATGGTAAGAGTCATTATAGATGCAATACTTTGTACATGTGTTTCTTTTGCATGCCTTTTTGTCAATGCTATGGTTACATTGACGCCCTTGCTCAGTGAACATTGTGTAAATAATGACTTTACTGTAGCAATTTGAAAATTTTCAGGTAACCATCGAACGCATATTGTGCTGACACAGACTTATGTACTGCCAGGTAGTGTCGTTTATATGTGCAAAAATAAATGAAAACCAGAACGAAGCCAATCCTGCATCCAAACCCCCCCACAGTTTCAGCTCTGTGCCGCTCCACACACTGCAAAAAACAGTTGTCTTCACAAAACCTTCAGTACTATATTCAGTTTTTAAAGGGGCTGTACTTGAAATACTGAATAAAACGCTGGCTGCCTCCACACGGTTCTCACAGACTGAAATACTTGAACTATATCTGTTTTTTCACATGCACTGACATGCACACACGGCCGGACCAACTATCAGAACAAAGAACAGAAAAGCTGAGATTACAGCATACACAGTTAGTGAGACTTTGCAATTACTTTGCATTGCAAATATTTGTTTGCTGCTATAAAAAATGTCTGAGTTGAGTACTTCTACTTTATAGTCACCACATGTCATACAATTATATTCCTATTTAGTCAGACACAGATACAGTGACATTTAATTTAATTTGTTTATTTGTCTTTGGATAGTGGGAGAAAACCTGACTAAAAAGGGAAAACACGCACATAAATTTCTCCCTCCACCTTCTCCTTCCTTGGAGGGGGGGGGGCGGTGGAGAGGATTGAAGTGATACAGCTTCATATACTACACATCACCCAGCTCCGTTGTTTCTCAGCAAGGTCTTTTGTGAACTTTTCTTCCAGTTCCTTATTCTCGTCCTCCATCTGTTTGGCTTTCTTCTGCCAGTCTTTGTTCTCTGCCTGCTCCATCTTGGGGTTCTCTTGCAGAGAGTTGCACATCGTCTGCAAAGCGTTAAATCTGGTCTGCCAGCTCTGCCAGTATTTCTCGGCCAGGTCCTTTGTGAACCTGTCCTCCAGAGCGATGCATTTTGCTGACCAGGTTTTCTTGCTCTGTTGGAGTTCATCTTCATTGGTGTTCAGCTCCAATATTTTCTCCGTGAGCGTCTGAGTGAGACTGTTGTTCCTAGAGTTGAGATCCAGGATTTCATTGCCCCTCTCGATGATTAGGTCCAGAATCTGGTTCACCTTCCCCTTGAGTTTTTCTTTCTCTGCCTCATACTTTGCAACCGTCTCGTTGTATTTGTCTTGCTGAAAATGGCGTGTTTTCTTGAGATGGCAGATTTCTAGTTGGAAATCTGTCGCCCGGTTAACTAGCTGAGCTGATACTGCAGCTGGCGGTAGGTTGGGGGAGGGGTTGGACAGTCCTGTGGACCACCATAAGGTCTTCCCCTGTTTCTTGGGTTGTTTCTTCTATCCATGGCAATGTCTGGAGCAGACTGTAGTTGTGCGTAGAAGACTGTTTATTGGAAAAGACTTTTCTGTCCGTGAAAGACTGTTGCTGTCTGTCTCAGACTTTGTTTGTCGATAGAAGACGTTGTTGGTTTGTCCGAAGACGTGAAACAAGATACTTTAATAGTTTACTATATGAATAAATGGTACTTCCAATAGGTGTTGTTTTAGATGGATTGTTTCAGGGCTATACGTCATTGTGAATGTCTGTTAACAACTAATTGCCGTTATCGTGAAGTGTGTATGAAGTGGTTATTGAAATATCATGTTGGATGATTCGGACATTTTTACAGCTAGAACAGTACGTTTTTCCATTTATATCAAGTTCTATTGTGGAAAATGTTGTTTCACTAGGTGGTTACGTGGGTTAGACCACTGGACATCCAAATAACGCGCCACAGCCCATCAGTCTCCATAGGATAACATGGGAAACCTCGACCCTTTACAGTAAGACGGGTAACACTTACTCTTTAATTAAATGTCATTTAACTGTTAGCAAACCGTAATTTTACTGTTAACAAACAAGTACATTATAATTAATAAAATATTAGTAGTGCTGTAAATTAACAGTTTATTGTTACACACATTGTATCCCTCATATACTCATATACTATATTACGTATCGAGTAATGATTTAAAAATGTTTATAAAGCTTTAGGAAACCATTTTTAAAGCATCTAGAAACATTAAATAGATAGATGGAACAGATATTCTTAACACATTAAGGGTTACTAGTTGGTTTGTAAACCGTCTATAAACAGTGTCTGGGTGGTTATAATAAAGATGCAACAATTTACTATAATACCTTGTTAAATAGTTAATAATTACTTTGTAAACCGTCTATAAATATGATCGGGATGCTATTGTAAAGTTGCAACTGATGTTTTTCACAGGTATCTGTTAGTAATTTATCTAAATAATGTTTAAACATGGTTTACAATTTTTTTTTATCATTGTCCAATACCTGATATAGTATATGAGGAATATAATGTATGTAACAATAAACTGTTAATTTACAGCACAACTAATAATTAGTAAACATTATTAATTGTAATTTAATTGTTAACAGTCAAATGACGGTTTGCTAACAGTTAAATGACAAATAACTAAAGATTAATTCATTTTCAATTTACCACGCATTAATGATGGTTGTTCTAAAGTTTTACCGGTGTATTAAGTTCAGCTTACTGTATATCAGCAGTACGGTATATGGGACGTTAAAAGAGCTATCTGTGTAAAGACACATAAAGGTGGTGGTGAGGAACACATTGGGCCTAGTAGACGTCCTACTGTTGTGACTCAAACCTGTTTCTACTGTACCTCGACTGGTTCACTTGTTAGATGAGAAAAATGTGTTCATCTGTGGTCTCTAGCTGTCACAATGGATGAGTAGAAAGTCACAATTGTGGTATGGAAATATCCGGTCCTCTATGAACCACAGCACTGGCTTCATAAAGTTAATGTTAAAGAAAAGCTATTTCAAGTTTAGCCATGTGTGGCCGGAGAGATTGGCTCACCTGAAATAGCACAGAGCAGAACCTTGATTACAAGCCATCACTTCATATTCATTTCATATGTATTAGGGTTAGGGTTAGTGACATAAGAGTCTTTTGGAATCTTTTTTCAAGTAACGTTGCTTTGAAGTGTTTACTAAAGGCGTTTGGGGTCATTCAATTAACTGCTTTGCAATACCATACTCTACAATAATGACTTGTTGCTAGGGAAAGAATAGCTTATTAGGTTGCACAAGGGGTGGCAATAGGAAAAATACAAGGAGTTTAATACAGAGGCCTACAACAAACTAAATTTAAAACAATTAGAATTTAATCTTTTTATGATTTATGTTTTAGACCTACTGTATTGAGGAAGTATAACCACTCACTGTATTTATTTATTCTTTTATCTTATACATCTCTTATATTTTATTACCATGAACAGTCTGAAATAAATTGAATTGAAATATTTCATCTTTTTTGCCTGTACATCAGGATTGCTCAAATTAGCTGTCTAAACCGTGTTGGGCTGCCACACAGTGACATTCATCCCACACCATGCTACAGTGCAAACAAAGGCAGACACACACACACACGCACACACATGCACACTCACACATACACACAAACCCTTATTCTCTGCTTTAATTGAATATGTGGTGTGTAATGTATGGTGACTGAGCTTTGACCTGCAATGATTACACCTCTCACCTTCATTCGCTGGCAACATCCATCCTCCATCGCCACTTTAGAAAAAGGCATTTTCATCAGTGCTACAATTTGCTTTTTTATATGCAACATTTTATTTTATTCATAAGTATGTGGTAAAGTAGACTCCACCCATCCAAGGACACCATTTAAGCCAGATTGGAAGTATTAGAATCAGAATCTGATTTATTGCAAAGCAAGTTTTTACGTAAAAGGAATTTACCTTGGTGTATTAGGTGCACACAGTAAACAAATATTAAAGAGGGAATACACATTAAAGCAAAGTACTGCTACAGTCAAAAACATACATTTAGAATAGATATATTACAATTAAAAGTATGTAAAAAGACACCTATAACAAATATATGCAATATAACTGTTTTAGGGTCCTTTTACGGAAAAAAAACAACAGATCAGCTGTAAACCAAAAAATGTACACAAAATCTACACAACAGCCAGGCTTAATGATTTTTTGCATCACCGTGATGATAATGTAACGAGATAGGACATTTCCCTTCATAGTAGCCTATTTGTTAGTAATGATCTGTTTTATTAGTAATCAACTCCTTAGACTAAACGCGTTAAGAGTTTACTGCAGAGATTGGGGCCATTGTCTTGATGAAATTACGTAGACTACTGCTCATTGTTCCAAGGTACTATCCTATCTCTGCAGGATTTTATTCAATGGACTTTTAATTAGGAGTAATTTACTTCCCATCGCAATTCCAATAATTGCGGGGACTGACCTGCTCCAATATTCAGTTTCTCATTGAGCCCATTTACCATGCTGCATAATTAGGAGCCCAACTAATCATCTCCGACTAGAGGAGACCTTTACACAGATGAGATTTCTCAGCACGGCAGGGATCAGCATGCACACAATTTTTAGCACCCATGGAAAATACCTGGAAACGGTGGCATGAACACACGTAAGCTCAGATGTAGGTCAATGAAGACATACACAAACAGTCAGCAAAGAGTCAGCTTATGGTGTAAGCATTCTTTGATTTCTTCCCTTACAACCTTACACCTTAGCCTAAAGACAAACTCCCTCTGAATTAAGGACACACACACACGGGTACAGCAGTTTAATCACAGCAATTACCGGTAGAAATGTCAGGGATCAAACACACATATGAGGTCTTGACCACACTGCTCATTTAACATGCATGAGTGAGCCGGATCTATGTTTGCACCTTTGAGTGAAGATGAAACTATCACTGACTACAAAAGGGAAAGCAAACAGAAGAGAAGTCTTGTCTTGCATGTCAGTGGAGCTGGGAACAGAATGGATTATTAATAACAAAGCTTAAAGTCCTGTTGTGCTCACACCCAAGTTTAGAGTTATCTGAAATATCACTGACACTGAGTTCTTAGTTAGACTTTTTAATGCATGGCACACCTGCCCTACCATGTCTCCTACCTCATTCAAAGGCCTTGCTATATGCTATGGATAATAATTTAAATTGCGTCTTCTGTCGCTCTATCTGCCGGTCAATTTTCATTTCTACCCTCACCTATGGTCACGAAGGCTGGGTCATGACCGAAAGAACGAGATCCAAGGTACAAGCGGCAGAAATGGGTTTCCTCAGGAGGGAGACTGGCGTCTCCCTTAGAGATACGGTGAGAAGAATAGTCATCTGTGAGGAGCTCGGAGTAAACCCGCTGCTCCTTTGCGTTGAAAGGAGCCAGTTGAGGTGTTTCGGGTATCTGGTAAGGATGCCTCCTGGGCGCCCTAGGGAGGTGTTCCAAGCACGTCCAGCTGGGAGGAGGCCTCGGGGAAGACCCAGGACTAGGTGGACAGATTATATTCCAAACCTTGCTTGGGAACGCCTCGGGATTCCCCAGTCGGAGCTAGTTAATGTGGCTCGGGAAGGGGAAGTTTGGGGTCCCCTGCTGGAGCTGCTGCCTCCACGACCCGATAACGGATAAGCAGACGGAGATGGATGGACTTCTTCTGTCATCACTAAAATGCACTGCTTCTAAATCGCTTAGTTTTTTTAAGGTCGCTGGTTCATCTCGTAGAAAACTTACTCTTGACCTTGGTCAGCATATTCACTGAATATTTCATTGAACAGATAATAGGACTAGGCCACAGTTAAAACATGGATTCAAGTGATTCCTTTTATGCGTGTTCAGATACAGCATATTTAATATTTAAGTGCATCGCCACAATGTATTTCAGCAGGCAAATCAGGTTTACAACGAAATATCAAGCAAAAAAGCTGTTGTGAACGCATTTAACAGCACAATTCAAATTAAATCATTGTGAACACCATGGCTTATTCATGCAACAGCACCTTATGCATGTAATATGATTATTATCTTTTATCTTATTATCTTATCTAATACCATAATTAATTTTTGCGTCCTCAGGGGCTTCCTGGACCTCCTGGTGAAAAGGGAGAGAACGGCGACGTTGGCCCCATGGTAAGAGACACATCTGCTTCTTGTAGGCACTCCTACCCATAACCATAATAACAGTTTAATGCATTTTAACAATACTGTGCTTTGTCTTTCCTGCAGGGCCCTCCTGGTCCCCCTGGTCCCCGAGGTCCTCAGGGTCCTAGTGGAGCTGATGTACGTATGGATAATGATAATGTGTTTTTCACCAAATTATATAAACTGCATATATTAAGGACTTGTTCCAAGTAAGACTGTGACATTAAGTTACCTACATCGTTATTGGCCTTACCTTACCTGCCTTACATTGCAATTCCTGGATATCATCAAGAGTCCTCTCCTAAGGTTGATGGATGATGACTCATCTCTTCCTTTATTTCCTTTTGCAGGGACCACAAGGCCCTCCAGGTGGTGTGGGCCCCATGGGATCCGTGGGTGAGAAGGTAAGACTCAACTTGGCACCTAGGTGGTTTTGGCTGCCCACCATGATGTTGGGCACAGGGAGTTATTACTGCTGGCCCACCCCTTCCAGACCGTCTAGCTGCAACCTTTGTTACCACTTTCAGTCTGTTCAATTTGCTTGCCCAGGCATTTTGTCTGTTTGTGCCTTGACACCATCAATGTCTCTTTCACAATGCTTGCAACACGATTCGTCCATTTTACATGAATGCTTAATGCTGTACCACGGCAGTCAAAATGACACTGGAATTAGAAAAATGAAGGGGTTACTAACTCTTTAAGAGGGCACTTAAAATACAGTTACCCTTGTTTCTGCTACAGTTACAGTATATCCTGAGTTAAGGTAAATCTCTGGCTTTTGCTCATAGTGATAACATCATGAAGTGTTAGTACGTAAGTACCTGTTTGTGGTAGAGTAGGTGGGCCTTTTGTTAATCACTGCATCTGAATTTGCAAGCTCTGCATGTGTGAGTGTGAAGGTTTATCTCTCCAGACACTAATATTTTTCTAACCACAGGGTGAACAAGGGGAGGCCGGAAACCCAGGACCACCCGGAGAAGCTGGAACTGGGGTAAGTGAGCTCTGTTTTTTTTGTGTTGCAGGTATGTCTTATGTATGTATGTGTCACTTTGTTTGTTTCTGTGTGTAAAGAGCATCATAACAATGATGAATATTTGTAGGGCTTGAAACCATTTTTTAGAAAGAAACTTCATCTCACTTTACAATACTTTAATTTACACATCACCAAGGTTTGTCAAATTATTTTTTTGCTTAGCAAGGTAAGTAACAGTATCAGTAACTTATATTTGTAGGTTATCGCCAGGAAAAAACTTGTTTAATGGATAGCTTCAGGCAAATAGAGAGCAAAATCCAATCTAACAGGAAGTTTTTTTTTTCTGTGACACTGTGTATTCATCACACTGAAAGTAATTGCTCCTCACATTGAAGCTGGTAGTTCATCTCAGCGTGGTTCTTTTGCTTTACACCCCATGTCCACATGGCCTGCCAAATTGAGTCTCTTCCCAGACTCTTAAGACATAATTACCAGGAGGATACGCCTGGTGCTTCTGTCCTAAGGAGCAATGATTGTAGCCACCATGAAGAAAGTTGGCATCAAAACACCAGGCATCTACTTTGCTGAGTTCAGCTTTGATAGTTTACAATGGAGCTGAAGGATGGTCTCTAATGTTTTCTAAGTCCTCTTCAATACCATGTATTTACATTGTTCTAACTGTATTATAGTGTTTGTAGTCAATTTAATTATACAGTACATTTCATAAGATTCTGAAAGATTTCATGTTAATTTACCAAATCCGTATGTTTGCCCGTGTTATTTCCAGACAGAGGTTATTACAATTTGATTAGCTTTTTTAACTTTTACCAAACAACCATCAATGATGGCTCTATTAGCTATGCTGCCTCATTTATCATTATTGAGGTACAACAGCAGATTCAAAAGATGGCCTATCTCCAGTGGGAGTGGTAGCGGAGCATGATTAAAAGCATTTAGTATGTCCCCTGCTAGTTCCCCATCAAGCTGCTGGTGTCATTGACATTTCCAAAGTCAGTATGCAGCTTAAGTCCCCATTATAAGCCCAGCCCGACCCAATGACTTTTACTTCTTCTTTTGTCTTTTTACATTTACATTGAATTTAGTGCTGATGTCACTGGGACAAGAATAACTATAATAATATATTAGTCAATAATAACTCATTACCATGCCTATAATAACACTAATACTAATAATAATGATATTGAGATGAAAATTGTTTATTTTTATTTGACTATTTTGTAAGGCACCATGTACAATAATTCAACATTTTTAATATGGCTAAAAGTTTCATCTATTTGAAAACGGCTCACAATAAAAATATACGTTAAACATGCACTGCATTTAGCCACGTGCACTTACGTGCATTTACAATTCATGATAAAAAACTCAAGATGTGGATTTCCCCAAACTGTAAAGAAATCTTATACTAAGTATAATAATATAGTCTTACAAAATAAATGTAAGTTGTCCCTTTGTACCAGGACTGTAGAGACACAGTAACATTATAGAGCTCATGGTGCTGAACAACAAATGTAGACTCCGTCCTCTGCCACCCACACTGAGATCAGCTTTGATTCCCATTTCTTTCAGCAACCTTTGTCCACACATTCATCTTCATCCCCGATTCAGTTCATTGTAGACTTAAACAATTCTGTCCCCTGTGGAACTATACTGGTGTAATGAATGTTCCCCCCAATTCCCCTAATTATAGGGACCTAAAGGCGAAAGAGGAGAGAAAGGAGAGGCTGGACCCCCTGGAGCTGCTGGACCTGCTGGTGCTAAAGGACCCCCTGGAGATGACGGTCCAAAGGGCAACCCTGTAAGTCAACCAAACACTCTCAAAATCTCAGTGGAAAGAGTGTTTTCTGGCACTCATTCTAACGGACTGTACTGCTTCAAAGGAAATGTCCCCCACCAGCCCTGAGGCAGGCGTTTCATCCTAGAACATATTCAAAACGAAAAAATCTTTTTATTGAGGGAAGTTTAGATTTTATGCGTGCACGGTAATGAAATGCAGTGAGGCTTTTTGTCATGGATTTTCAGCATCACTCTTAAGTCCATCAAATTGCCTTTGATGGTTGTAACCAGGTACAACAGTACTAAATCACTATCTTAATTACTAACACCTGTATCCAGGGGAATGATGTCTCAACAGCAGCGCCTCATCTTTCTTTTTCTACACTGATGCATGTCCTTTCTCTCCCTTGAAGGGGCCTGTTGGATTCCCTGGAGACCCTGGTCCTCCTGGTGAGCCAGGTGTTGCTGTAAGTATGAAGTCTTTCTGCAATATTTATTCTGTATAGGCCCATATAGAGAAGATAGTATAGATATTTGTATTGTGAATCATATTAAATCCATAAATGGAACAGTATGATAGTATAGATCAATATTTTAAGTGGCAGACATGATCTAACCAGCACATCTCTTTTTTACAGGGCACTGATGGAGAATCAGGAGAGAAGGGAGAGGACGGTGAAGCTGGTCAGCCAGTAAGTTGTTGTCATCCCACAGTATTTAGCCAAAACAAATGATTGCACGAGTATGTATCATTCACTGTATACGCTTCACTCGAGGGACACTTTAAAATATAATTATCTTAACGATCTCCTACTTTGCAACAGTGTATGAATAAGTATGAATATGTATTGTTTACACTAACCTTATATTATAGTTGTCCATCACAAGTTTGCCTGCGGTAAAAGCTGTAATTAAATCTAGTCTGTAAATAATTTACATTTTAATTCATTATATTTACTCCATACTCTTTGGTGTTGGGTAAATGGGCATATTTGCTTTGCAGATTTGTTACTTCTGATTAGATATAGAAGTAAACAGTAAAGTGTTGGCCCTGTGTAAAGCACAACGAATCACAACTCTTATTAACATTTATAAATGAAATGAGCCTTTATCATTGCCAAAGAAAAACACAAACTATTTTATTTACTCCATGAATGTTACATGTTTGAATTTTGAATAAATACATGTTTATGAACTCTGATTGCATGCTGAAAGGCTACAGTGGAAAAATAGAAGGCATACTAAAATGTGATCAACTTTGTGTAGTGGCTCAGTGCTCTTTGAGAGGAAAACATATATCCTTCTGTTATACATCTTTACATGTAACTGTGTACTCAACTGATAAAACAGCTCAATAACCTAGCCTTTACTTTTCAGTACTGCCAAACATCTACCAGTGAAAATGATGAAAAAATTGGTTTGATTGCTTGCAATTAACTACAAAATAATTGGATGAGATGGATGAGTGTGTCAGGAAGCACAGTACGTGTCATTTCAGGCAGTGCAGTGCCTCGTCCAACTTTGGATTTTGGCACAACTCTTGTGGACTTTTCTGGGGTTGAATATTCCCTAAATGTCAACATGATGTCTGTGTTGTTGTCCTTTTGGCAGACATAACAAGATATTTAGTGAAGCATGCTGATCTCTCATTGAAATTCACATCAGCACTGACTCATTTGTTAATTCAACTTGTTTTATTGTCTGTAATAGCATCCTGCATCTCAAATCTCTTTGCTTGTTCTCAGGGTCCTCCAGGTCCATCAGGAGAAGCTGGCCCACCGGGACCACCTGGCAAGAGAGTAAGTCTGTGGCCATTAACACTAAAATGACTACAGTATTTTATTCATGCATGTTTGATGGTCCCCTTTTTTGTCATTTCATCTTTGCAAGAGTGAGTTGTTTTGATATGAAATATCTTGCTGACCATAAAACCATGACTCAACAAACCCATGTGAAATGTTGTAGCCCTATTTAAAAATAGATGAAATGAGTGTGTATCTGTTGGCATTGTAATCTGACTCCTGAGCCAACAGACCAGTATGCCGCCTCGCTTCGCAACAGCAATTCTCCCTTGACAACTCAATCTTGGCAGTCAAGCAGGAGAGATTCATTTTCATTAAAAGTAGAGTGGGGAAAACAAAGTGGGAGATTTAAAGGGTCAAGGCGTTGTGCTGTCTGCAAAGAAATCCGCCTCAAAGCCTATTGAAAAATGAATGGTAGGATGTGAAAATCATGAATCTTTTTTTTTTCGTAACAAGAAATTGAAAAGGCTTACCATGAAAAAGCTGGAAAAAAGACCCTTGGGTTTCAAACTAATTTACGTCCTTTTGGCAATGGGAAAAAAACTGAGAGAGATATAGCAAGTCTGACACATTATTGATCCATGGCTGACAGTCAGAGCAAAAAATGGACGTGGTAAAGTTCTTAAGAAGTTATGAGAGGAGAAGAGTAGACATTAGGAGTGTCCACCAACAAACAATGAAATAAAATAAAAACCTCATCTGTGTTGATTGTGATGCGATCATCTTCATGAGATTTTTTTCTGCCATTTCTATGTGAACTGGATCTCTACTTTGAAAAAACAAGTCTGAGTAAATGCAAAACACAATTAAAGTTTCTGCCTATATGATGTCCGTTCTTACTCCAACTAATAAGGAGATCTCTCCATGCATCCTACAGTATGAGGTTGAGATAACGGAGTGAAATATCAAAGCCAGTAAGCCACTTTTTTAATGCCCAAATCTGAGGTGGAACATTAACATATTTTCAATATGATGTGAAGGTCAAAGTCCACATGAATATGAGCAGCTATTCTCCTGAATCTGAAAGAAAATCACAATCTCAAGCGACTGACTGCGTTTTAAAGAAAGACTCCAAGGCTCAGTCCAATGGGAAAAAACATGTCATGCATTTTTAAACCTGCTGGGCTGATTGCTTTTCTAATGTGCCCAATGAAATTTACATTCTGAGCATTTAGCAGGGTATCAGCATATGCTGCACCTTAATGGCCTAGGGATTATGGTAAGGAAAAGGGCTATTTTATCACTCACAGGTCTTTAACCGCTCAGGGGGGAAAGGAGGGACAGAAAATGATCCCGGCTGCTCCCCGACAGGTTGTTCTTTTGCATACATAAGTCCAAAGCAAACGTTGTTTAGGATCTGTTGGCCCTTTTTGTGCCTTCTCAGCGTTATGCCTGTATAAAATGTCAACAATCCTTAAATCTTTTATAGAGCACAGCCTTCAATTCTGAACAAGTCAATTTAGCATAGCTGAAAATTTTGTTTCATCTGATTTGCAAATGCCTTAATACTGGGAATGTATTCAACTTTGCTTCTTAAAAGAGAAATATGGAAAAGTTATTAACCTCATCTGGCTTTAATTATTTTTTGGGTGCAAGTCACTATTTAATTTTGTACCTTTTTATCATTTCTCAGTAGCAATTTCATAAGACTAGGACAGTAAATAAACTTTGTATCATATACCTGATGCTGCAGAGCCGACAAAAAGGTGTTCTGGCGATCTTGCCAAAAGATCACACCTACACATTGACCCTAGCTGCTGTATATGGTGCTACAATTGAAATGGCTATTTGTGCTGATCAAGAGCCTGCCTCTTCCCCAACAGTAAGAGGTAGAAGAGTAGAAGATGAAAGTACCAAGACGGGAGGCGAGCTGACATTATAGGCTCTCAGTCAATAGTCCTCAGGCTTCAGGCGGCCAGATCAGAGTGGAATTTGGATGGAGGGGTTTTGAAGAGGGACCACTACACTTGAAAGAAATCTTTGTGTCCATGAGAGCTCCTGACAGAAACATGGCCGTAGCCAGATATGAGGTCACCGAGGTCTGAACCTCTGTAATTATTTCCCAAAAAACTACTGTATCTCTGCATCTGAATGACATTAAACTACCTAAAACTGAATGCTATCTGTGCGGGAGAGCTATCTGAGCAGCGTGTGTGCACCACGGACATCTTGCTTTTCATTTCGCCATCTATGTTAACCGGTTAGTGCAGACACATGAGCAGACACAGCAGGAGCCGTGCTGCAGCCTTGCGTCCTGCCTATTTTCTGTGTAAGGGGTGATTCTTAGCAAAAGTAGACAGTGACAATTTTCTGGTGATTGTCATATTGACATCATACCAGCAACATTTGATAATTGACACATCACTACAGTTTCAATGTCTAAAGCCATCTGTAGAATATGTCACAGGCATGGATACAATATTTACAAAAGTAAACTGAATTGCCAAAAGGCTGGAAAGATGTACTGAAGGAAAAACTGGTTGTGAGAATCATTCTCAGTTTAAGACTAAAGCATGTATGCACCATACATGTCACAACATTGTACATTGTGTATAACAGATTAGCCAGCATGCAAAAAGATGCATACCTGAGTTATTTTGGCCTAATGACGTTGAATAATGTCTGAAATACCGTGAGATATCACTGATGAGCATTCACTTTGATGGTACAGTCTTGTTGTACAGTTAGTGTTTGCTGATGCTGTGCTGAAATGTTAAAACTAAACTGTCATCCTCCTCAGGGACCTCCGGGGGCTGCTGGTGCAGAGGGCAGACAAGGAGAGAAGGGCGCTAAGGTAACAAAATCAATTCATCCTTCACACAGCAGAGTCATTTCAGTCCCTGATCTGCCTCCCCGTTACCCGTACCTGCTCCCCCTCTTAAATTAAAAGCATAAAAATGCTATTAATTGGAAGTGTATGGATGCAGCATATTTGAGTAAAACTAAGAAGCACGTTTTTCTTGCATTATGCTGTGGCTTAATTTTAAGACCGACAAAAAGAGTGTAGCCCTCAAGTATTCAGAGTAATTATTTTTTTCCCTATTTATTCGGAAAATGAAACTTCTGAGTTTGCACTTGTTTCACATCAAGCTCCTGCTATACAAAACTATACATGTGATCTGCTGCCTCATCTGTTACCACCAACTGTTGTGTCGCTTCATATAAATCAAATTTATGACAAATGCATACCACTCTTCTTAGAAAGAGCTAAACTAAATAGTTTAGTATAGTACACTATACTATGGCAGTGTTATGAACTGTCTATATACTAATGTATTTTTTGTTAATTGCCATAAAGGATGACCTATAATAAAAAAAAAAAAATATTTTGTTCTTAAAGGTGGAAATCAGGCTTGAAGGTGTAATTGCCAAAAACTAGCTGAAATAAACAGTAGTTTTATAAACATAGTTCTGCCCATTTTGCTTATAATAAGCCTATAATCCATAAACACCTTGCAGCTCAAACTTGATATCTTATTTCCATGAGCTCCGTCCAGGTCTCTGTGCATATTGATGTATTTCAGATTACAGTCGGTCTGCCGTGGCACACTTTGAACTTGAGGCTAATTTTCTCTTGGACCTTAAATGAGAACTTAGCAGGATAAAGCACCATATGTGGCTGTGCCTGTTCTGAACTTCAGTTGGAAGAGCTGACGATAACTCCGACACAGAGTTTACTTGTCCCCATTTACCCAATCTATACACTGCATACTGTCTGAGCATGATTTAAAGCTAAAAGCAGCCCGCAGCTGAATTGTGATAAAATTACTGTGCGATACCGAGAGGCTCCAAAGAAAACTTCACATCAAGTGTTCTTTATGTGCTGCTATGTGGTATTAGAAGTTGAGGCACTCTTTTATTATTTAGATTTACCTGTAGTGGTGGGTGGCAGTAGCTCAGTCCATAGGGAGTTGGGTTGGGAACCTGGTTCAAATCCCCGTATGGACCCAAAAAGTTGGGAGCGTGGATTGGTGGCTGGAGAGATGCCAGTTCACCTCCTGGGCACTGCCAGGTGCTCTTGAGCAAGGCACCGTGCCCCCCGACCGCTCAGGGCGCTGGTTCAGCTGGCAGCCCACTCACTCTGACATCTCTCCATGTATAGTGCATGTATAGGTCCTGAGCATGTGTGTGTATTTCAGGCCTGTGTGTGAGTACTAACAAAAAGTGTGTACACAGAGTGTAGTGCAGTAATTTCCCCATTGGGGACTAATAAACAAATTATCTTATCTTATCTTAGTGTCCTCCCTGGCTACAGTAACTTAAAGACAGTCTGTGCAACAGACATTTATTTTGTTTTGTGCTTTTATAATTTGACTGATATTTGGTTCCTCAGTAACATTCCAGTAAGCTTTAATTCCTAAATTATGTAACCTTGCTTTTTCACAACACTTGCGTATCCACATACAGGGTGAGGCAGGTGCCGAGGGTCCAGCAGGAAAAACGGGACCAGTTGGACCCCAGGGACCTTCAGGAAAGCCTGGTCCAGAGGGTCTGCGGGGGATCCCTGGCCCTGTCGTAAGTCTGAGATACAACAGTGATTTTTCCCTGTGATACATTCAGCTCCACTCTGAAACAGACATGCATGCTTGAACACAGGCACCCACCCACAGTGTGCGCACATAAAAAGGTACTGCTAAGGCATGATGAAAGACTTCATGGTATAATCAATACACCCATTTGGCTTATACTTTAGTTTCGCTTGTTTATTCCAACACACTTTTTTCCACTGTTTGGGCTATTAATCATTGTGCTGAACACAGCAAATCAATGGCAGGCCAGAGAAAATACAGCAGGCTATAATGTTCACTGCAATCGAATGGCTTTTCACAGGGTGAACAAGGACTGCCCGGCTCCCCAGGACAAGATGGTCCACCTGGCCCCATGGTTAGTATGCTTAATGTCTATCTCTCTGCCTCTTTCTCACTATTTATATAGCTAGAGTTGGAGTAGTTGGGAAGTATATTTTTTCACATTTGACAGAAATAGGAAATAAGTTTTCCCTGAGTTCCAGTCTTTAGGTTTAGTCATGTTTAACAAAACAAACTGGACTGTCCCTATGAGTCATATCTGTAAAACATGGATGGGTTTAATGCCTCTTCTTTTATTCTCTGTTCATGTTTCTTTGTCCATATTGCCTAATTTCCTGCTGTTTTCTGTCTTGCTAGTTTTCCTCACTAGGTCCTGTCTAACTTTTCTCTGTGAAATTGATTTTTTAACTTGTGCTATTGTTGTTTAGGGTCCTCCTGGTCTTCCTGGTCTGAAAGGTGACCCTGGATCTAAAGGTGAAAAGGTGAGTGTAGCCCCTTTTCTTCTTGCTGATTACATTTCCCAGATTCCAAATAGGCTGGCAGATTAACAGGAAACGGTGATCTAGGTTCAGACTTCAGTTAAGGCTGCTCGCCACTTGCACACAGCCTCCACGACTTTGCAATCAATCAAAAGTAACACATCTTTTAGAAATACAAAGCAGCATTGATAATAGAGCTTATGTTAACATTTTGGAAAGAAAATTAGTTTTTGCCATAGCTGCTGTAAGAGAAAAACTCTCAACCGTATTGAATATGCAGCTGAATGTGATGTATCACTCTGATCTCTCTAATCTTGCTCTTTTCTTCGCTGCCACTGTCAAATTTACCAGTGAAATATAACTGCAAAGGATATTCAGACAGCACACATTACTCTATCTAAATTGCCTCCCACACACTGACATGATGGCTTGAGAGAAAGCTGTTTAAAAGCACACAATAGAGGCACTGTGTTGCGTGTTGTGCGTGTTTAATGCTCTCAAATCATTGGGCCTGTTTAGAGCTAGCCTATTTCAGTGTCATCATCTTTGTGTTGTGAATAGTTTTTTTGTGTGTCTGTTCCAGGAGACACATTTCTATTATAATGTCTGAGGATCTGTATTGTCATGAAACACAGCCTTCCATGTGCATTTCAGTTTTGTGGAAGAAATGCTGTTTGAGTTTTGCCTGTGTCAGACATGAATACAAAACTTTAAAGTTTCATCGCACAAAAGGACATTGCTGTTTTCTCTGACTGTCCTTTGTGTGTGCTCATTTGTTTTTGTCTTACAGGGTCATCCAGGTTTGATTGGCCTGATTGGACCCCCTGGTGAGCAAGGAGAGAAGGGAGACCGAGGTTTGCCCGGGCCCCAAGGTTCTCCCGGTGGCAAGGGCGACAGTGTAAGTAATTGATGACTCCATTCCCACCCTGGTCCTTGGGCCTTTTGCCCTCCACCTCTCGGCCTTCCACCGTGGCCACAGCCACTTGCTGTTGACTGAAACCCAGTGAAAGAGGCAGAGCTCTGTTGCACAGCACTGCACATCTCTTCACTCACCACGAGCAAACTTTCTGTTGGTTCTAGCTTTGACAGATTACTTTTACATATTGCTCAAAGCATGTAAACAACTGTATGAACGAGGCTTTGAGGCATCGTGTTTAAACTATAATCTCCCCTTCACTGTTTTTTGAGAGGATAGAAAATCATTTAGCTTTTATTTCCCCTTTGTTGTACAATGAGCGTCCTGAAAACAGTAAACACTTCTATATTGTTTTACCAATTGCTTCCACTGTGATCAATTTCTGTGTATCTGATGTCCATACTTAACTGCATTGTCAAAAACACTGAAACGAGTTTGCTTCTGAACCACAGCATTAAAATGAATGTATTTTTTTCAACCACTGAGCCCTCCACTAAAACAGTAAGAAGAACTGAAACAAGGTTGAAGCTCAGTCTCGATAAAGGACTGATGACAGCCTTCATTAATTTTTAAATAAACATCGCAGGAGAACTGCATTTGTGATTCTGTCTTGCTGTGGCCCTCGGACTGCCCTGGCTTGGTCATTTAAAATGATGGGTAGGATTAAGTATCTGGAGATTAGGCCTAATCAAATTGTAATGTCCCCTTTTGTCGGGGAGCACAAGGGCTTGAAAAAAGTTTTCATTCAGTTTACCACTACGGACTCTGAAAATAGGTTTCATATAGGCTTTATTTCCTGACCAAATTGAGCTGTACAATTGTGAATTGTTAGGTTCAAAGAAAGCAGTATTGATGGCTAAAATAAAGTCTTCTTTTCATCTTAATAAAAAACTCCATAAGAAAGTTCATTATGCATTTGTTCCAAATCCCTGATCCTGTGCCGTTGTATTCTAGCTTTTTAATTTCACTCAGTATTTAAGCGTCCCAATAATACTTTTGTCTACAAGGTTTCTTTAATATATATCTGACTTCTGCTTTCATCTCATCTTTTCACAGGGTATCGGTGGTTCTTCTGGTCCTCTAGGTCCCCCAGGCCCCCCTGGTCTGCCTGTAAGTCTTTTACTGGTTCACTCAGTCATTTAGATTCTACACTGACAATCGAATGACTTTGCCAAATTGCTGCGCTTCTGTCCTATCTCATGCAGGGTCCTCAAGGTCCCAAAGGAGCCAAGGGCTCAACTGTGAGTACTATTAGTGTTTTAAAGGCATATTGTCATTGTTTGTATGTTTGATTTATCTTGGTTAACATGTGTCTGTTCCTGTGCGTCCCAGGGTCCTGCTGGTGCAAAGGGTGACACTGGTACAATTGGTCCTCCTGGTCCTCCTGTGAGTATTTAAGACCCCTACTGTTCTGTCTTTTCCCGCAAAAAAAAATTGCATCGTACAAAATCTCAGTTCGGTTTGCTTGTATGAAATCTAAAACCGTTTTCCCACCACACCCTACAGGGCCCACCAGGTGAAGTTATCCAGCCCCTGCCCATCCAGTCACCCAAAAAGACCAAGCGCTCCAGTGGCATGCAGTCAGACGCAGCCGATGCCATCATGGACTACGGCGAGGGAATGGAGGACATCTTCGGCTCACTCAACAACCTCAAACAGGACATTGAACGCATGAAATACCCCATGGGCACACAAAACAATCCTGCCAGGACATGCAAAGATCTGCAGCTCTCTCACCCAGAATTCCCTGATGGTAAGCTAGAGTGTTTGACGTAAAAGTAATACTGAAAGACTTTTGTGTGTATAAAAACACACCTCTCTTATGAGTGTAACTCACATAGTCACACTGCAGCGGATAAGAGCTTTATGACCCTTGGTAATTGAGACACTGGAGAATCTCCCCATTTTCTTAGATTTTCTGACAAACTTTTTTTTAGTTCAAACAGTGATTGAGAACACTTAGTTACAACCTTTCCCTTTCTTCCTTGTGTGCGCTTACTATTTGTGGTTTAAGTCATTTTCTATCAACCAGAGCAATCAACAAGAGACATATAGAGAGTGACAGAGAGCTGTCATTTAGAGCAGCATGAATTGGTTTAGGTTGGCCTTGCTCATTCTGCTTCTGTTGAGCAAAATTTTCAAAATTGCATATAAATTATACCCCGCTCAAGGGCATTACCATAACGTTTTATCTAGCAGTGAATAAGCAATGAAAATCAGCAATAAACTACTTTAAAGCAGTATTTCACATAGGATCATGGAAGTCTAGCACACTTAATTTCTGAAAAGGAGCTTCAAGCCATTTTCTATGGACAGTAGTAGAACAGCATGTTTAAGTGTGCTTGGTTCTCCTCAGGCGAATACTGGATTGATCCAAACCAAGGCTGCTCCGGGGATTCCTTCAAAGTCTACTGTAACTTCACCGCAGGGGGCGAAACCTGCATCTATCCAGATAAGAAGTCTAATGGAGTAAGTGACTTTGGATTTGTACCCACGAGATTTATAACTGCCTTATTTCTAATCATCACTTCTCATCAAATCGTAATCCATTATGTTTGACCACCATTAACAAACAGTGCAGCACTAGTTTGAAGTTGTCTAAGGAAGCCATTTGATTTGCTTCAGGGCTAAGCAGGTACGGATTTGATATTCGCTTTTGTGCAAACAACATAAGAACCACCAAAAGGCAAATACGATGCAAAGTTTGTGAAAAAGGATATTTCAAAAGATATTAAAATCACAAACAGGTTTATCTTCTGCTACCAGATGAAAGAATTTGATGCTACCTTTCAAGCATCATATGAAGACGTATCTTTTTACATAATTGTTTAGCTGTTTTCAAACAATATTTATAACAGAAATAACTCAAATGGCCTGATCAAAAGTCATATCCTTGAATGCTTGGCCTGCTTACGGGCCCACAAAGTGACACACTCAGGTGAAAATTGCAATTAAAGGTTATTTCCCACACCTATGGCTTTGCAAATTGCAATTAGTGTCTGTGTTTAAATAGTCCATGAGTTTGTGAGCTCTCACGTGGACGCCCTTAGCAGGCTAGACATTAAGCCATGGGGAGCAGAAAAGAACTGTCAAAAGAACTGCGTAACATTGTATTGCAACTTTAAAAAAAGATAAACAAACGGATATAAAAAATATATCCAAAGCCTTGCAAATGCCAGTCAGTAATGTTCAATCACTTATTAAAAAGGGTTCAAGAAGTTCTTGGCTCTCTCACCAAGCCAAGGTAAGGTAGGCCAAGAAAGATTTCAGCCAAAACTGCAAAAAGAATTGTTCGGGATGCAAAGAAGAACTCACAGGTAACGTCAGGGGAAATAGGGGCTGCTCTGGAAAAAGATGGCTTGGTTGTTGCAAGGAGCACAATACAACGGTACTTGAACCAAAATGAGCTGCATGGTTGAGTTGCTAGAAAGAAGCCTTTACAATGCCACAAAAAATTCCGGTTACAACATGCCCGAAAAACACCTTGACGCACCTCACAGCTTCTGGCACACTGTAATTTGGAGTGACAAGACCAAAATAGAGCTCCATGGTCACAACCATAAGCAATATATTTGGAGAGGGGTCAACAAGGCCTATAGTGAACAGAATACCATCCCCACTGTTAAGCGTGGTGGCTCACTGATGTTTTGGGGGTATGCGAGCTCTAAAGACAAAGGGAATCTTGTGAAGACGTATGGCAAGATGAATGCAGCCTGTTATCAGAAAATACTGGCAGACAAGTTTCATTCTTCTGCATGGAAGCTGCGCATGGGACGCTCTTGGACATTTAAGCACGACAATGAGCACGAGGCCAAGTCGACCCTCCAGGGGTTGCAGCAGAAAAAGGTGAAGGTTCTGGAGCGGCCATCACAGTCTCCTGACCTTAATGTCATCGAGCCACTCTGGGGAGATCTCAAACGTGCGGTGCATGCAAGACGACCAAAGACTTTGCATTAACTGAAGGCATTTTGCCAAGATGAATAGGCAGCTATACCACCTTCAACAATTTGGGGCCTCATTGACAACTATTACAAAAGACTGGACTCTGTCATTGATGCTAAAGGTAGCAATACACAGTATTAAAAACTAAGGGTATGTAGACAGTGGTTGGTTCATTTTTTTTCTTTGTTGCCATGTTTTGTTTTATGATTGTGCCACAGTTCAATGTGAATCTCATAACAGATAAAAGACTTTTATCATTTATATCGCTCATGTTTTCTTTACACATGGTGTATATAGATTACCTTCAAGGGTATGCAAACTTTTGAGCACATCTGTATAATGCCCATGATATCGTCTTGTATTAATATGGCCTGTCTGATTTTGTTTTCTAAAGGTCAGAATATCTTCATGGCCCAAAGAAGTCCCTGGGACATGGTTCAGTGAATTTAAGCGCGGGAAAATGGTAAGTTCCTTTTTTTCCTCTTCTTTCATCCACCTCCTTCAGTTTATTGCAAAAAAAACAAATACATACACTCCTTCACTCAGTGCTTAACTGAATGGATTGCTCCATCTCTTCTATTTTTCCTGCATTCTCCCATGTACCTGTGCAGGGATACTGCAAAACAGCAAGCAGCTGCTAACAGACTCAAATAGCTGCACCACCCATTAAATTGTGAGGCAGTGACCCAAAGTTGCTCCCCTTAAAGAAATCCCAAACTGCCTAATGTTTCGAATGTGTCTATACTTTAGGCAAAACAAGAGCAGAGAGAATTCAAATTGCAAGGGGTAGGCTTTTATCATGAAAAACGTATTTTAAGTAAAATAATCTACTTCCTTTTGAACCATCATTTTCAGTTACTGTCATTACAATTCATTACATTTCTAAGACTGTTCTATTTAAAGAAAAGAGCATCATCAAAACATTACAGAGGATTCAAGCAGACTGCCTGAGTATTTTAGCATTCCAATAGTCCTCACTCTGCCCTTGAACAGTTAAAGATGGCCTCGGTAAACATCAGCTTCCTAATGCTCCATCAGACTGCTTTCATGCCGATGTACTCCCAAAGAGAAAAGACTATGACAGAAGAATATACAGTAGAGTACATATCCTGGTTACAAACTGAGGGCTCTGTTAATGCACATATTCAGATAAGGTTCACTGTCAAGGTCATGTGTGTTCCTAGACCAAAAACGAGTCCATAGACCTCGTTTTTCTAGATTCAAGACAGGCAAGGCTCATTAGGTTAACTGAGAC
This sequence comes from Etheostoma cragini, assembly GCF_013103735.1. Taxonomy (NCBI): domain Eukaryota; kingdom Metazoa; phylum Chordata; class Actinopteri; order Perciformes; family Percidae; genus Etheostoma; species Etheostoma cragini. The sequence goes on along the minus strand of NC_048428.1, from coordinate 7,285,950 downwards.
AAAAAATACATTGTTATAAACATACATGTGTTACTAAACTACCGTACAAAGTAAATACAATGACTCATGAGTGTATCTTGCTCTCTGCTTTTCCTGGTCATCTTTCACAGCCTTCTAGAAACTCTGTTATCCTACTGTATTTAAAAGGAGACCAACTATCTTATAGACCAGTGGTTCCCAAACTTTTTCAGCTCAAGACCCAAAAGAGAAACTCTGTGTCTCCCCGGGACCCAAATTTACAAAAATACACCATGAATCATTGTAACATCTACATTTTTAAACTGTGGACAAAAGACGGAACAAACCATGAATTTAAATGTATATCAGAGCTGCTAACTTTCCCCCAAACCTTGGAGTGAGATTTGGGGGGGGGGGGGGGCAACCCATATTTTGCCACATACAAAGCAATTTCTTTGGCTCTTTCTCATTTCTTTATAATTTATTTTTATTTCTATTATAATTTATTTCTCTTCTATTATTTTATTTGTATAATTCCAGTGAAAATTTAGAAGTGTTTGCTTCTTAACCTTTGACCTCTCTTCCTTTTTGCCCACCAACAGCTTTCCTATGTTGACGTAGACGGAAACTCAATAAACATGGTACAGATGACCTTCCTCAGACTACTGACAGCCTCTGCCAGGCAAAACTTCACCTACAGCTGCCACCAGTCTGTGGCGTGGCACGACGCCACCAGCGACAGCTACGACAAGGCGCTGCGCTTCCTGGGCGCCAACGATGAGGAGATGTCATACGACAATAACCCTTACATCAAGGCCGTTTCAGATGGCTGTGCGGTAAGCCCTGTCCATAGATCAGTTTGTCTAAATGAGCAGGGAGGGGATGTGTGTTACAGGCATCACTCAAAATCACTGTTTTAATACAACTTGTGTGAGCAATTCAAACAGCAATTTCAGTATGCACGTTTTGCTGCTCTTTCAAGTTGGATTTTTTTCGGATGAGTTACCCTAGCTAGTTAGTGCTAGCAAGAACAAAAGAACAAAAATCGAGCATGACTTGTGACACATTATGTCCTGTGGTGTTTCAAATAGAAGTTTAGGAACTGTCAAGCTTTGAATAGTTGGAACCAGTTACTGATTTATTTGGCACTTAATGAACAGAACTATTATTTCTGTAAGGAAATCACATTAGTAGTGAAACATGAATGGAAAGCTATGATTGTAGCTGAAGCGCATCTCTCCTCATACACATACATCAGCACATTTTTCCCAGTAGCTGGGGTCTAAAGGAAATGACTGGACTGAACTAATGATCAGCATGAAGACACAGTGAAAGGTTTTGGCAAGTTAGAAATGGTTTTTTTTGCTTTTCTAATTGTATCTCTGTGTCTGTGTCTCTCTGGTTGCAGACGAGGAAGGGCTATGGAAAGACTGTGATGGAGATTAATACTCCCAAAATCGATCAGGTTCCAATCATCGATGTCATGTTGACTGACTTTGGGGACCCTAACCAGAAGTTTGGGTTTGAAGTTGGGCCCGTCTGCTTCCTTGGCTAAACAAAAATGAAAAAGAAAAAAAAGGACTTGATGGGGCCAGCAAAGAAAGTCAAGTTGAGACGTTTTGGGTACCACCAAGCCCCATTTCTAGCCCCCCACCCTTTTCTATGCCACATGCAAGTTTTGAATAAGAGATGGTGTAGCAAAACATGTCTTTCCATGTATGTACATGTAACCCAGGAAAATACTTGTTGCCCTTGTAGGGCTCGAACCACATGACTTACCATGTTATGGAGCAAAGGTGAAGGACATTTGAACACGTGGCAGAGGAGGGTGAATCGGAGGTAACCAAGAGAGGGGGTCAGGCGACATAAGGGGACACAGACCTCCTCTCTGGATACTCCAGGTGCTGTATGAAAACGACTACAATGGTGCTTGTTCAAAACACACACAAAATATAAAGAGGTGCTAAGAAAGAAGGTGTATTTTGATAATTATAAAAAGAAAAATGTAATTATTTTGTACAATACTGTTATTTCTGAATCCACTTTCAAAACTTGCATGTGTATCAGATTCTGCTTCCGGCTCTTTAATTTCAGTGTTGGTTCAAAGATATACAGTGTAAGTTAAAGACTTCATTCAATCAAATAAATTTATAATTCTATTTTTTTTTGTTCAACACATACTGTGTATTTGTCCTGAAGCAAATAAAGTGAGCATTCAAACAATTCTCTATTGCCAAATTAGACTGTATTCCCTTTGTATATATTGACAGTCCAAAGCTTAAGGTTATTTGCTGTTTTGCCCTAGGTGAAACAACTGGAAGTATCACACCAGCACGTATACACATCTCCCACTAATGTTGTGATCCTGTGCTAGTAGAAAGAAATCATGGCATTCATTTTTCCTTTATTTAATTCTATTTGTTGTTTTGTTTTCTGACAGGCTTTTTATTTTGGTTGTATACCTCAAACTTTCTTGATAACCTGTAAGATGCAAGGATGTTATGCCCTGTATATACCTTGGTTAAGCAATTAAGTTTATATATTTTGGGTGGGGATTTTTTTTTAAAGAGAACTACATTAACTGTTAGACATCCACTGTTCAAATCCTTCTGTGAATGCAATGAGAAGCCCTTTAGGTGACCCATTTTTGTAACTAAAATGAGAAAATGTTTTAATGTGCTTTTTATAGTTCATTTAAATATTAAAAAACGGTTTCTAAACAACAGTAAACTGAATGTCTCTATGGTTTGTGTAGGATGACTTTGGAGTACGTCTACCTACTGTACATGTCAAATGCTTTAAATCAAGGATATGTTCAACTAAGACTCTGGGCTGGTGCAATTCCATCTCTCTTGAAACCAATAAAGAAAAATCTTACAATAATTCCCTTTTATTCTGAGCACATGAACGGAAACGTGACTAAAATGTCTCCTTTTGTTTTGATAGGAAGAATTACTTTTAATCTTTCTATATTCACGGTTTATTTCCATGAGAAGGATTAGCTATGAACATATATTTACTATGAGCTGATAAGGGTTGGGGGACGACACACAAAAACGCCATTTAACTCCACAGGATAGGTTTTTTCATTCAGACAGAGTGAACCATCAAGGCCTATATTACACAAGTGATGGAAAGGCTTTAATAGGGTGGTAAGGGTTTTTAGGCGCTTATCTTAGCATATGTGTGGCAGATGTGAATTCTGTTCTGTGACACCGAGTTAGAATTTCAATTTGGGCTAAAGAGCTTTGTTGGATGTGCTTAACGTCTTTGAATCACCTGAGTGTTTTGATTGTTTCTACAAAGAAGAACTGTGTGTGTGTGTGTGTGTGACTTCTGAGTGAAAAAATTGGGAAATTGTGTCCGACCATTATGTATGGCTTGGTGTTGTCTTCAGCAATGCACACGAAGGGAGCATTGTTCTCACAAATGCAATCCATACTGTGATAATTAGATACAGATGTGACACCACTCTCACATGTGCACAGTGAAAACGTTACTGGAGCCAGCATTAAGCTTAGCTTAGCACAAAGACTGGAAACGGGGAGATAAACTAGCCTGGCTCTGTCCAAAGCCAGCACCTATAAAGCTCACTAATTAACATGTTGTCTCGTCAATACTTTTAGGACACATTTAATGAAATTGTAAGGGTAAAGAGGCAGAAATGAAAACTCAAAGCAATAGTTTGACATTTTGGGAAATATGCTTATTTCTACCACTCCCATGTTTGTGTGGCAGTATGGATCGACAGCCATCAATTGGTTAGCTTTCGAACAGCTAGCCTGGTTCTGTCCAAAGGTCACAAAAAATGCTTACCAGCATCTCTAAACCTCACTAATTAACACATTTTATGTTGTTGGTTTAAACCATACAAGACTGTAGTGTAAACAACACTCAACCCTTTTATAGGGGAGCGGGGGTTACAGTACATTTCAGACAGTTCAGACAACTTCCTGGAAGCTCCACTGCTAGCCTGGCAACTGCTACCAACCAACAAATAGTTCTGTCAAAAACAGAATTGGTTTATTTACTTATTTTTATGTATGGATTAAAATACTGAGACATAAAGTGTCAGTGAGCAAGCTTAAGCGGTTCCGTTTGGTGGAGTTTTAACGTACCAGGCTAGCTTTTTCCTCCTTCAGGCCACATGCTAATCTAAGCTAACTAGCTGCTGGCTGTAGCTTCATATTTAGTGTTCAGACACGAGAGTGGTATCAATCCTTCATCTAACTCTCGGCATAGTCTGCAAAAAAGTGACAACGCAAATGTAAATTGTAAATTTATCTATAGGATTTATATAAAAATAAGTTTTCATCTGTCCCTTCATCTTAAAAATGTAATTGAATGTATCATGATGAGTATACTCATCATGATACATTCAATTAGAATAGAATCCTAATTGCAAATACTCTGGATATATCCAGAGTATTTGCAATTATGATTCTATTATGATTTGATTTTATTCTATTACCCCCAACTGCTCAGGGCGCCTTTTCATGGGCAGCCCCCCCAATCTGATATCTCTCCATTTAGCATTTAGTAAATGTATAGGTATAGGAGCATGTGTGTGTAATTCAGGCCTGTGTATAATGTATGTAATAACAACAGATTGAAAACACTATAATTTCCCCTTGCAGGATTAATAAAGTTTACATTATTATTATTATTATTATTACAAATGTGTAACTGTTACAATGATATCACTGCAACTCTGCAACTCCAGGCCTATTTAGTATTCAGTCATCCTGAGCCTTCTTGAAAGTGTTAGTGATGGCCTGTGTCACTTCAAAGAACTGACCACCCCTAAACCGTATTTTCTCCTCCAAGAGTGCAAAAGAAATCCACATAATAACAACTGACAAGTCTGCGCTAAGCAGCAAAAGAAATGCACTTTGTATTTTCTTTTTATCTTTCTTTCTTTGGAGTGGGGGTCTTTGTAGAGAAGCGACCAAAGAGAATACTCATGTGGAACCGCACACACGAGAAAAACAATCAAGACATTCTCCTGAAGGCTTCAGAGGAGAATTCCGCTCTACACTCATGTTATTTTCCACTTGCTTTTTGAGTCCTTTAACAAATACTGTTTTTGTCTCAGGAGATTACTTGCATGCTTAATAGGTATTTAACATATTCAAAACTTGCAATTTATTTAAATGAAGCAATCAAACTGTTTTGATTTGTTGTGGAAGATTATAGTAATAATCTACATTAACATATAAATAAGTGTGACCTCGCAGCAAGTGATGTTCTTTTGTTTTTGTTTTCTACCTTTGTAGATTTAGAAGAAATAGAGATAGAAGAAGAAGAGGAAGCCATTGAACAGACAAAGAGTGCCACCTGGAGAAATGCATTCTATATTAACAGGAAATTGATCACATCATCATCGCATCACTGTTTGATTGACAGTCCCAGTGGGCTTTAAATGTACTAACAATCTATTTGGACCCACCGAGGAAAAGAATCCCACTCACCTCACATCACCCGGAGACGTGGTGGGAGACCTTTTTCACAGAAGGCGTTACAAATCAAAGTTGATTTTACAAATGCACGTCGGTCAAAATGTGTCTGACATTGTGACACGAGGGTGGGGATTCAAACCAGTTTGATCATGTTTTAGATGCGTGGATTTATAGAGAGCTTCACATGTAACCGAGACAAAGTCACTGCATGTGATAAATACAGTAAAAAGATTCCATTAAAAAAAGCCTATGTAGAATACAAAAAAACACAACTACGATTTGAAAAACCTTGCTAAGATTTGCTGATTAGCCTTACACAAAAAGTGCAGCTGAGTTTGATGGGAAGGACATTCGTTTTGCAGGTATATGGTGAAATTTAAATTCTGTCCTGACAATGAAAAGTTAAGAATCCACAAAGTGATTACAGTTCATTCTGTGAGACATTTCATGGCAATCATGTTGGCAGGCATGGATTGGTCATCAGGAGTAAGTGAAAGCAGACAGTCTTGTGTGGGCTGAATGGGTCGCGGCATGACCGTTAATATTAATATATCAACCGTGTATGTACAGTCTATGGCTGCACCATACACCATTAATATTAATATATCAATATAGTCTATTGCTGGACCATAGACAGTTAAAGGTTGCACTCCGGTCGAAAACTCTTCTCTTTTGTTTGGGTAACCAGAGAGACGAGCGATCACATGATTGGTCCACTTGTGTGTCTTTCATGTGGCCAATGACCATAAACATCATTGTTCTCTTACTTTGGCTTTGACCAATCACATCCTACTTTCCTACCACTATAAATTGCATTTAAGTCCCGCCCCCAGCGACGACGAAAATAACGCTAGCCTGTTGCTAGCTAAAACACGGGATTAAAACATGTCAAACGATTATTTTAGCAGCCTTTGTCTACTAGAGAGGACAAGTTAGCTGTTAGTCAGCTAATATTAATTATGTATTAGCATGCTAAGACACTTGCAAACACAATACTATAGCTTTCTGATTTATTTACATTTCACCATAACATACTGGGTGCAAAATGCAGCTTTAGCTTAATTTACAGACTTGTTTACTACACAAGGCATCTTCATCTTCACCTTCATCATCCCTCAACCTTTAGCCTTCTTGGCATCATGAACCAGGCAGCCTTTTTCAGTCAGTGAGTACATTATCATACTCTTATACTTATAGCTAAGTGGCAGTTTTAGGGAATGGTACGCAGGTTTTTTTTGGCTGGTGAGGCAAGCAAATCTACCAGCCACGTGCATATTTTACCAGCATTTAGCTGGTGAATGGTGCTAAATTTGAACCCTGCTGGTGTTCAAGTGGAGTGGAAGTATTGGGGGGGTGTCCGGCTGAATGTGGTGGGCTGGTCTGGCACTCAAAAAGGCCAGCTTGTTGGGATATGGCAGTCTTTGCTACACCTGAAGGTGTAGAAGGTGTAGTAAAGATATTTAGTTTGAAGTCACTGTTTTATAAGGTTTTCAGCTGTGGGCCCCATTGAGCACGTGTGGGTGCTTTTGGTGGTAAATAACAGGTATTCGCAATCTGCAGCAAGAGGTTTTTCTTGCTTTTAGGGTGTTTTCTGGAATTGTACCTACACTTGTTTCCACTGTGGCTTGTTGAGATCAATATCTGTTGAGATATTGTTGAGATCAATATCTGTTGAGATATTGTTGAGATCAATATCTGATTTGGCCAAAAAATCCCCTTCTTAGCAAATCCTATCAACTACAGAATAACTCAATATTTGTTTATGTTATTAGCCTTTCAGAATTCTAATGTTAGCATCTAAAGAGGTAATTTGGGTTATTTGCAATTAGTGTTAAAGAAGGGCTGAAAAAAAAAAAAAATGTCAGCGGCAAATACACAGCCTGGAGCGCTTTGATGCTGGGGCATTATTGGCTTATGTGGTCACACCAGGAAAGTATATTGGAAAATTAATTATATGTTTAGAATTATTCAATTATTGCAAGAATAAGGTTCTTTATGACTTGCATAAATAAATGCAATCTAGTTAAAAGGGTTAAAACAGTGTCTTTCTCCAACGTTGAACGTCCAACGTCCCCAGCCCCCCACCACTTTCCCCATACTCAAAAAAAAAAAGAAAATCCTCTCACATATGCACTGATGTACAATATTGCTCTCCCTGTACCAAATTTAAGATCTCTCTTTACGTTTGCTGCAGAACGTATGTACATCATCTCAACATGACAGATGGGTTATCGCCATGTGCACACTTAATTTGTACTATTCCTATAAGATACACCAACCCAAAGCAGGACATTAAACATGCAGGCGAAGTGCACAGTCAAACAGATAGGTATCGAGTGGCAATCCTATTAAAGCACGATCCCGGCTCTCAGCTCCATGCTGTCCTCAGAAAGCAACCGGGGAAATCTGCTAAATACACGGACTGGCTGGGAAACACCAGGGAGTGATCTTATTCCACTCCAACCACCATGCAGCCATCACATCCTTTCTTAGCAAACTGTGTGTATGGATGGTACATGCTGTAAGCCCTTTCTCTGAGCTATTCTCGTGATTGAGTTAATTAGTGACCCCAGGGGCTTGATGTTACTCTATAAAGGGAGATGAAGGGGCTGATCAACTGCTGTAGGAAGAACAGAGAGCGGAAATTACTTTCATAACAATTGACAATTAAATTTGTATATGTCAGGATTGGTATTTATGTCCGGGACTGTACAGAAATTCTGCTGTTCAGACTCTGTGAAGGGCCTCGGTTCAGACTCCTGTATGAGCGAGACTCCAATCAAGCAAAAGAAACTCCAGCCAAGAGAAAACCGAAAATGGAGGCAGATGTCAAAACCACTCATATTGATAACTTAACATTCTCATCACATTCTGGGAGAATAAGTAGAAAAACTGTGGATAAGAGCCAGGCAAACACAAAAAGTATTAGGGATTGTTTTTAAGTTAATATGGAATTTTGCTAAAAAAAACAAAACCCTCCCAGTAAATCAGCCAGCTGAGCTTTTGTTTTAAATGGAGAAAAAAACATCTTTAACTGAACGCAGCAAAGCTTCAGCTAAACACAAATTCAATTCAATTTTATTTATAGTATTAAATCATAACAAGTTATCTCGAGACACTTTACAGATAGAGTAGGTCTAGACCACAGTATAGTTTACAAAGACCCAACAATTCCCGTAATTCCCACAAGAGCAAGCATTTAGTGTAACAGTGGTTAGGGAAAACTTCCTATTAATGAAGAAGCCTGGGACAGACCCAGGCTCTTGTTGGGCGGTTGTCTGACGGTGCCGGTTTCTACTCACATTAAAGATAATGGAACAGTGACTAGAAATGGTAGATGTAATAGTTCATGGCGTAGCAGGGTGGAGCAGGACAAGGCATGACGTGGCAAGGCGTAGCCTGGTGTAGCAGGACTCTGCAGAGTGTAGCTGGACGTAGCAGGTTACTTCGAGGTGTAGCAGGGCAAAGTAGAGCGTAGTTGGGTGCAGCATGGCGTAGCAGGACTCTGCAGAGCGTAGCAGGGCATTGGGAGGCGTAGTAGGGCATAGCAGGGCACTGCAAGGTGGAGCAGGGCACTGCAGAGCGTAGAAGGCTGTCGCAGGGCACCGTACCGGGACCACGGCGACAGCTGCTCTCCACCCAACTAAACACACTTTATTGGCATTGAATAAACCATCGCTAAACACACTGCAAACTCACAGTCCTCTCTTTACGATTTCCAGCCTCCCTCTCTTGGCCTAAAGTTAGTCACCTTTGTCGGCAGAGACAAAGAGCGTAGGTATATGTTAGGAGATAACATAGGCACGGGCTATTTATTGCTAACTAACATGCTAGTTAACATTAGTAATTAAACCTAAACAGCTAGTGGAAGTCTAAACTGTCTGCGTGCTTCCCCTGACAATACAGGGATTTGTTGACTATGCAACCGTAAATCACGTGGTTATGATACAATTGTTAGCCTGTTTTTACAAGACGGTCTGCTACGGAGCCATAACGTGAGGTACAAGGTAATGGAGCCTTGTTGTGTTTCTTTAGAAATAAACAATGGACAAGTAGAGTCTTGAAACGCTTCAGATGTAAAGTTATTCACTGTCAAAGTGGCGCCAAAATGAATGGCAATGGTCAATGGGATGCTAACTGCAGGTGATGGCTTTGTAGCATTAAAATGGCTTCATGGGGAGAGGCTCACCCCCTTGCAGCTAACAATAGCAGTTAGCATGGCGACATTAGCCAGGACCGGTCAGGATTACTTTACTGGCTGGGTCTTAATTGTTTTTGCGAGTAACCAATTTGGGTACTCCAGCTAAATAATTCAATTTGAGTACACAAATGCTAACATTAAATACCTGTCACTTTGTGTAGAGAAAATACTGGCATTAGCATTGTTGTCAGAAAATATTGTATTTCAACTTAGTATGTTTCATTAATATCTGACGATGCATTGGGGTCAATTTTGGATTTATTACAGTAAATATATTACATATTGGACCTTTTTAAAGTTTGCCAATGACGTGCCACCGCCCTGCCTACCCTGTGTAAAGTTAGGCCCTTGGTGTCGTCATTGGATATTATAATATGCACATTACAAAAATCATCCATTTCTCATATCCACAGGTGCAGTGTAGCCCTGGGGTTAGGAATTATGATGCTGCATGACTCACAGTCTTCACAGAATGTCAAGATGTGTTTTGGGATTCAAAGATTTTGACAAATTAAATGTGAGTGTGTAACACTAAATGTCTTTGCAGGCATGATATGTCTAGGCAGTTTGGTATCTATTGAGATTGGGTGATTTATGTGTAGATTAATTCTGTTCTGATTGGCTCATTTAATTTACTCGGTGGGTGACTTTTATTTCGGGCACTCAGCTTCTCAAAGGGACAAAAGTGCAGTTATTCTAAGAACAGCTTGACATTTTTTTACCTTCTTGTCAACTTTAAAATGAGAAGATCACAGTTAGCTTATTTTAGCAGAGAGCACAACAGCAGAGAGAAACAGACATAATTGCGGTTTGAGAGTTTTAGGTGAACTCGTGACAGTCGTTGCCGTAAATGTAACGTTATGGTCGAGCCAGGGACTGACTGTGGTCGAGCCGTCAGTGTCCACCGTGGTGTGTGTTTGCATGGACATGAGGGGCTTTTCACTGTTATTCCATGCTGGTAGACGTTCTTCGGCATTTAGGGCAGACTAGAAAACTTGTCTGTGAAAAGACAAACAGGCTTATCATTATACTTAGCAATAGTTTCTCAATAATCATCTCTTCCTGCATAAATCATCGAGTTGCAATATTATTATCCCAGTCCTTGCAGGGTAATCATGTGATAGTGACCACCAGAAGAGTTTTGTGAATCCATTGTTGCAGTAAGAGTGGAATCAAAAAATCTGTCACTCTCAGAACATCCTTTTGGAAAAACACTCGCACTGTCATTAATGATGGAGTGGAAAAAATGTCACTTCTGTGGTATGGCGCTGAACTTGTACCTAGTGTATATGGTCTTTTTCTGTGTTTGCCTTTCAAAATCAAGTGGAATTAAAGGCCGTATATAAAAGGGGAGATCTAAAACGTATAGGGAGTGATCAGAGAAGCACAGCAAGTGATTGTGAACAAGCCCTGAGGCACATGCCAAGGCTCCACTCGTTAGAAAACCTGAGAGACTGTCAACAGCAGATCCACCGGGACCTATAACAAAGCTCACCCTATGAAATGCTTCAAAGACATGCTCTCATTTGAATAAGTTCAGATAAGTCCTGCTCTGCACTCTCCCATCCTGTGCATGAGGTATTGTAGCCGTGCATGGCAATGAATCCCGAGCAGGACACAACAGGCTCTCTGACCTCCCTGCCTATAAATTCTAGTGCATCTCCTGGGAGCAAGTGAGCCAGTGAGCTCTTAAATAGCAGGTAAGGGACAAGCGTGAAGATTGTGTTTACCAGCCAAGGACAAGGGAGGCCAATCTCACTGGGCAGGATAGACAACGCACAATAGATCTTGGCAGCACCTGTTAAAACATTTAACAGGTAGTGTTTTCAAAAGCCATTTCTTTACTCAAAACCATCCCAGGAAAATAAGTAAAGAAGACAATAAAGCAACAAAAGGAAGGGATATCTCTATTTTTATACCTAATATATAATGTTGGATTAATGATTAAGCAAGAAAAATCTGACCATATGGAGAATAGCTGCATTCTCTGAAGAACAATGTAATAATACTTCTCTGTTATGCTGGCCTAGTGTGGGTATATAATGAAGAAACATCTTTTTGTTAGTTGTTATATACATTAAAGCAGACCTCGTCTATGAGAGTGGCTGCAGAATTGATTCTGTGAATCATTAGTTCTTTGAACATGCTGGTGTTAGGTGGTTGGGCAATTACCACTGTGTGTATAATGTGTGTATACGTGATATGGTCCAATATTCCATTTCTTCTCTTGTTGCTCGCTCAGCTATTGTTTCATAGTGTTAGGCAAGATAAAGCCAGGATTTAATTAGTAAATCCTTTATGAGGAGTGGAACGTAAATGTTGGTTGGTATGGTAACGACACAAGCTTGAATTTAAAACTCCCATATGGTAAAAATTTACATTTCAGTGTTTATTTTTTATTAGAAAGCGGGTTGAGGGGCTATATGTAAGAACTGTGAAAATACGAAACACTAAATCCACAGAGAATTGCCCCCAGCCCGTATTCAGAATCAATGCCTGTAATAACAGTAGCGCCATGGCCCACACCATTGAAAGCTGTGTGTAAAAATATTGGAATTATTCTGTCATTGTTTTTGCCGTTTCCCTCCTGCTTAGACTTTTCCTTATTTCCAATTCTGCACATTCCTGCATTGTATTTATGATAGAATAACATTATAAAAAGAAGGGGTTTTTGGTGTTGTTTTTCATAAAAACACCCCCCTTCAGTCGCAGCAGCTAACCCTAACTCTCTCCTCTACAGCCGAGTTGACACGTTGTCATGACGGCCATCAGCATGGGTTGTGCCGGCTGTGCGACCACACAGGACCTTGCGTCTCTAGGGGCCTCGCGCCTGCCTGGTATGCAAACGTGCAGTTTTTGTTCTCATTTTTTTCGTTTTTTACATTCAATATTTTGTATGTATGTTCTTGACTTCATATGCTCTAAAATAAAAAAATCCTAGGTCAAAAAATCGAATCTAATCTAGCTGCGAGACGTTATCTCTCCTAACACCCAAACACAAATCTGTTTCAACTGTTTTCAAATTGCATCTTTTTTCATCTTGAAGGATTCTTGCATTTGTCCATAAGCATAAGTCCTTACATGCCTATAATACAATGAATGTATCTACTCTACCTTTTTGAGTAGAGTACACACAATAAGTGTGTTTCCATCAACCTGATTTCATGAGCATTTTTCAATGTGCTCATAAAAGACCTGATTGGTAAAACTACTTTGTAATTATCCTGACAAGTTTTCCTTAAAGAAAACATAAGATGAATAATAAACTGCAAGTCCAAGAATAAAGACCTAGTTCCCAATTGTTTTGGCTTGTGACAACTAACGTAAAAGCTGAGTCACGAGGTTTCTTGCCACAATTCCTTTATTTATGAGGTTTTAGCCGTTTCGCTAAAGATTTGATCATTTAGCTGAGGTTAGGAACCACTGCAGGAAACTAGTTAAAACCAGCTCCACTGTAAACCACAACACAAAAGAAAAATGCTATTTTTGCTTTGATGCATTAACAATCTAATAATGTATCTATACTGATCAAAATTATAAATGCAACACTTTTATTTTGCTCACTTACACAGATTTCGACAGATTTGTGGACAATATTTGAGTGAAATGGGCCTTTTGTGGACATAGAAAAACTCTTTGAGTTCTGCTAATGAAAAATGCGGGTTTATAATTTTGGTCAGTGTATAATAATGTATCTGTCTGGCGGAACATTGCATAATAATCCCTTTTACTTTTTATACTTTAACCACATTTTCAACAATATTTAACAATATTGGAGTACTTCTCTTTGAGTAAGGTTTCGAAGGCATGGCTTTTACAGTACGCGCATACAGTGTAGTATTTAGACCATTCAATTAAAAGATCTGAACACCACTGGGAGGGTGACAAGAATAGGGGAAAGCCATAAAAATCTAAGAAGAATATATCCCATCCACTGTTTCCTCCTAAAATGCTCTTCTGTTGTCATGATTTACGAGACAAGTTAGAAAGAACGCTCCATATACAAGGTCACACCTATCGACCTGCCTCTGATGGATTTGATATTTTGCCCACATCTCCTCAACAGCCTTATTCACATCACGGCCATTTGAAGTCCTATCACACTCAGAGAGGGAAAATATTCTACCTGGGAGATTGGCATTTTCCTTTTGGAAATAAACTACACAATACCAAAGTGCTGGCGTCATTTTGGAGCTCCGACATTATGTCCAGACCCTCTTTATTTATCACCACTATCAAAACGAATAGCATTTCTGGATCCAATTACTTTTTTTATTCATTGAAATTGTGTTTATCTGCAGAACAGGTAGCATCAAATTCTGAATAAATATCTGATAATAATACTAAATATTACAGGATTATATTCTAGCTTTATTCTGCAGCTCCAAAACTATCTGACTCCCAATATTTATAAATTTATATAATATATAAATTTACATAGTTAGAGGCAATTGTTGTGCACTTCTATTTGACCAGTAACTGGAATACTTGATGTGAGCTAAATCCCTTATTTGAGCTGAAAATTGATAATGTCACACATCACTGGGCTAATCCTTTGAGTTGAAACAGCCCTCCAAAGCAGCACAGTGTGGTCTCTATGATATCCCATGCTACCTGACTCTATATTAGTCCCTAATACATATATATATATATATATATATATATATATATATATATATATATATATATATATATGTGTGTGTGTGTGTGTGTGTGACCTGATATGTACTGTATGTATATAGTATGGATAGAAGTTTAGGCACCTGCTATTGTCCTCTACGAGTTGGTTATACTGTCCCAAAATGAATTTGTCTAAGACTAAGGGGTTGTTCTGTAATAATGCAATTATTAATGCAAAGGGAAGTTGCATGGTGTTATCTAATCTAAATTAGCCTCACTCTTATATTAGTGGAAAACGTTGATGCTTTTATTGAATTTCATTTTTAAGTTTTCATTATTATTTTAATAGTCCCATATGGGCATCCATAAGACTTCATCACAAAATGTGTCAAAAAAAAGAAGTAATTTATCCAGGACATAGAGCACTGTACTTATGTTTATGTTTTAAGAAAACAAAGTTAAATGACATGAATGTTTGGAAATGGAACCACTTTTGGTCCTTCCTTCCAGTGTTAGGTGAATCTCTTTACACTGTATATCCATCCAAAGTTCAAAAGTGAAAGCTGGTGAAGATGCGTTTAGGGCGGGAACGAATCCACAGGGTTGTGCTGAGTGTCTTAATTAATTATAGGTGTGTAACATGCAATAAACCAATCAGAGTGTCGTCTCCCATTCCCTTTAAAAGCCAGGCACGTTTGTACCTTGGTGCCTTGCAATTATGATGGCGGAGAGATTTCCAGGAGGAGAAACTAATCTGCTCGTGCGTGAAACGTGCGAGCAGATCATATCATAATACTTTTTCACATCGTAATTTTTTACTTTTCCATGTGTGTGTGCTGCAGCGTGTGTGTGTGTGTGTGTGTGTGTGCGTGTGTGTGTAACAAGCATAGCTTGCGTGCACAATGCAAAAGCCTAGGTGCATTTTACTAATGTAATGCTGTTAAAATAGCAGTGAAATGCTGCGTTATTGACTTTAGACCTGGTTTTTGGTGGTCAGTGGCGCAATCACATTCCCGCTCACTCAAGATAGCAATACAAGAATGCACCTGAACACACCTCCCTTAAATACCAGAACGACAATGGGTGCAAAGATGGGGGCAGGTGCATTTGCTACTGAAACAACGTGAGCGCTGGACAAGAAATCGACACCTGCGTCGGTCTGCAGTGCAAAATAGGACCCTAAGACTGCAGACAGAAGCTGGAAAAGAAATTCAGCATTTAAATTTGAAAAATGTCTCTCCACAGGGCTTTGGAGAGAATGAGCTGACCCATACCTTAATCACACAGACTCAGAAAGAAAGTGTGTGCTCGAAGCCTTGCGATAATAAACACAGGGAAGATGATGAGTCAGTGTCCTGTATTAAGCTGCAGTAAAGGGTATGGGGTCAGTGAGGAGACCCTTACTACAGAAACTAAACAGCTCTGAGAAGTTCATTCTACTTTCCCTGTGTTGCATAAGGCAGGCATTGACCGTTCACTCATCCCCATTCCTACTGATTACGGTTGCTGTTCTTGTCAAGCTTTCCATTTTCACACAGTTTCCTACATATTCGTTTTACCACTCAAACTGATAGACATGTTTGGAACAATAGGTAGCAGATTTCAGGCAGAGGTAGACAACAGCAGGTTCTCATTTCTTGTTAGTGAGTGGATTTTGACAGCTGAAATGACAACTGTCTCTCGAGCAGATTTGACAAGCTCTAGCTAGAAAGCTAATAAAGCTATTGCAAGCTTTATGAGTTGGTTGAAAAGGCTTTGTTTGGTTGACATTTTAATACATAATAAAGCAAGACCCAAGAGGTCTTAAATATGCACTTGATAGCTACATAGCTGTTTCATTATATTGTGCCAAGAGACGGAGGCTAAAGGCTACATGTCCAGTCACAACGTCAGCGTCCTTAACAGTTGATAGTAAACAATATAATAACGATACAGTATTGTTCTAATATTGCTGCATGCCTAGTGTTATAAGAAATGTGAGATTAGCTGCTAACATTTGCTTTTCTGCCTTTTCTGTAGTAGCCCCCAAACCCTAAATTTCACCATATCAAAACCTGTTATACAGTTGCCAGTTTCATATCAAATCTGAAGATGCATATTTACTCTCCTGCTTTTAACTCCGCTTGATTCATATCAATCTATGAACTAGACTGGGCAATATGTAAAGTGCTGTATCTACATAGCGCTTTTCTAGTCTTAACGACTACTCAAAGCGCTTTTACATCATACAGGAAACATTCACCATTCACACACATGCATTCACTGTGGCCGGGGCTGCCGTACAAGGTGCCACCTGCTCATCAGATACACACTCACACACATTCACATTCCGGTGCGCAGCATCGGTGGCAACTCGGGGTTCAGTTTCTTGCCCAAGGACACTTCAACAAAGGACTGCAGGGCCAGGGATTGAACCCCCAACCTTCCGATTGGCAGGCAACCACTCTACCACTGAGCCACAGCCACCCCCAATATAATGATGTTGTATTGACATTGCGAAATGAGACTAGATATCGCCTTAGATTTTGGATATATTGTATTATGGTAAGTGGTGTCTTTTCCTGGTTTTATATGATGTTAATTTTAATATGATGAAGGCACTTTTAATTTAAAAATATTCGTCTTAAAGAAATAGCTTGAGTCTTAATGGGATCATCTGTCCTTAAATAACCTAAGGCTTTAAGGTTTAATCAGCATGTGATAATCAATATATGCCAGGAGTCATTATGGGATGTACTGTTATAATTTACACTGCTCTTGAAGCTGCTTTCTATCGCCTTCTCTCTCAGTTAATGATTTTCTCTGGCCTCCCAGAAGGACTTTCAACAAACCCTACAGAATGGGCCTCACTTGTTGCCAACTTAACTGGTTTGATTGAGAGGTGTAGGTGGGGAGAGCAGGAGAGCTGCTGGTCATAGTAAATGAGCATTTTTGTGGGTGGGAAGCAGCTATCCTCCTCACTGCCTTAAGGTGGGGATTGGAAGCTCAATATAAATTAGTGTTAGACTGATAAATGAGGCCAATATTGGACCATGAACTGCTGCCTGTGAGTCAGTTATTCAGAGTCCCTAGTAAGTTTGTTCTGAAGGTTAAAAGAGCTTCAAAATAAACGAATGATAATTAAAAAGGGGACATTTCCCCATGTCTCTTCAGTCATGCACAATGTAGTAAGACTGTTTGTCCACACACCTCTGCAGTATAGCATGTCAAACAGAGAAGCAAAGCAGAAACACAGCAAGCGTTCAGTCTGTTCTCTACCATCAGTAGTCAGGGTGATTGTCTGTATGGCATCATACTCTAAGTGGTTGCTATAAAGGATTGGACGGCAAATTCTCAGGCCCAGGCATGAGTCCACACCGAACTTTTGTGAAGTGTTATACAGGTTTTAGTTTGTTTTTCAGCTTGAAACCTGCAGTGCTTAGCTCCCTGAAAGAAGTAAAATAGTGTCAAATTGGTGTTGATTCAACTCGTTTAGTATTTTTAAGGCTGTGGTTGGTGGTGCTATTAACACAGTGTGTCCTCTGTGTACAAAGCCAGCCTTGATCCTTATGCCCGGGTCTCCTGTCTATGTCAGACCCCCGGCCCCCAAATCCATATTAAACACCTGTCAATACCGTTGATGCACGATTATGAGGGGGACTTGAAATAAAAGTGTAACCGACATAATTATATTTTTTTCATAATTAAAACTATAGTAATTCATCAACTGATTCATAATGATTGAAGCATTAACTCCATTCAAATTGTACATATTCGTAATTATCTGTATATACATACAGTGCAATCTATATGCATTCTTCTCTACAAATCTTTATTCCTAGAAAGTCCACAGGGAGAATCCTGCGTTTCCACTCAGACATAGACGTAAATTCATTACAGTAGATTAAAGTAGAAAGGATTGTTTGGTCTTCACTTAATTGCTCTAAACCTTTGACAAAATTAGCACAATCTTGTAAGTATGTGGCAGGTAAATACTTCCTTTGACATCAGATGGGACTAACCAGCTAAGGCATATTCTACTGTGTAAGATAACAAAGAAATCCACATATATTTGGTTCAAACTAAAGAGGAGTCATTTTCCAGAGGCGACTCAACTAGCAACATCCAAGAGACAATTATATAACAGCTAATTGGAGCATTGTACATTGTAATTAGCTGTGCCAATTGTGATCCCTGGGTGGTTGTTGTTGAAAGTTCTTGAGCTTAATTTGAAGAAGCAACACCATGTCACAAAGAATATTTCATATCCTACAGTGATCATAAAAGAAAGCAATACTCTTACTTCTCCAAAGTAAAGGCAGTGAAATGAGCTGATCATGTAAAGATCCAGCAACGTATAGAGTTAAAAGGTAGCATATACCAATAAAAATGTTCATCTTGTTAATGTGACAAAAATTCATTACTTTTAAAAACAGGTATCCTGCATTCAGCGTTGTTTTACATAACACGTTGAGCCCTTTTTTCACAAGTAGACTATGTCACAGATTTCAATTTTCACAATAAGGACTCTCTGTCATCAAGGCAAGGCAGGCAAGGCAGCTTTATTTGTAGAGCACATTTCCGCAACAGGGCAATTCAAAGTGCTTTACACAAAATCAGTTAAAAAACAGTTAAAAGAAAATAAAAAACAATAAAACACATAAATAAGCAGTTAAAAATAAAAAACACAAAAAACATGAGCCTGCACAATTGCAACACGTTGAAACGGACGCAGTTAAATCAAATCATTAAAATCCTTAATTATTTTATAAATGACACCTGTATTTCTCAATCCTCTGTCAAAGAGGAGGATTGTGTTTATTTGTATAGGCCATGCACATCCCTGGTAAACCCCCACAGGTGATTTTGATTTGCTGATTGGACTAGAAGCCTGTGGGCAAGTGAAGACGGTGCTCGACTGACATTGCCCTGACTTTCCTGTTGTTTTTGTTGCATGTTGGAGGGGATTGTTACACCTTTAACACTGCCTCCATTTGGCCATTCAAGTGTGCCACTTGTTATGTAGCAGCAAGGGTACGAGGTGAATTGCAAGTGGCATATGAGGGAGTAGGTATGATGTTGAACCTGCTGGTAGTAGAGATGTGTCATCTTTTCACGAGTTTCGAGTGTTCGAGTGATGGAAACAGTACAGTAACGTTTGGGGTCACCGTGTCAAATGTTTATCTATTAATCAGTATAGTGCTTAGTTTCTGTCTTCCCCATGAGTAATTCTGAATAACGGCAACAACACTTTTGGCGGGTCCACAAGATACAAGCCTTCCGTGATCGAACGCGGCACCCACCCCTCCTCCACGCAGTTGCTAGTAGCCAAGGAGGACACAGAGGATTAAAAAACATGATGGATTCTTCAGAAGAAGTAATTATCTTTACCCGAGGGTCTGCGTGCAAAAGTCTCAATCTTCTAAACATAGACATACCGAGAAATACAGAGGGAGTTGTGTGGAGTTGGGTTTCTTTATTACCTTTGTAGCCGAATGAATGTGTGCCAGGCTGGGATAGGAAAATAACTAACAATGTAAAGATTAACAAGCCACTTACTGACATGTTCAAATTGATTCATTTAATAAACTATTATTTTTTGTCTTAAATCCACCAGCCATTTTCATATTGTACTATCATTTGCAGCATCCTGTGCCTTTTTGGTAAGGTTACCAGGAAATCTCAGCCCAGAGTACTTAATTAATAGTTATAATTATTATTCTCCCCAAAACAAGTTTCCTTTTTAATTTTAAAGAACTATACAACAAACATCCCATCTTCTGCAACTTAATTGTAACAAACCTTTAATGCAACTTTTTTTTCTTTTTTACAAAATCAGGCATTTTGGCCACAAAAAAAAAAGCTGCAAAATCCTGGAGGGACTGCCTTTGTGTGTTTTTTCATATGTTATGGTGCGTTTTTTTGTTGTGGATGTTGTTGTAATGCGCGTAGGCTACTCCTCATTTTGTCAGTCATCTCATCTCATATGCTGTCTCTATGATCCTATCCTGTCCTATTCATGGTAGCCGACTTGTGGACATCGGTCACATGCTGTAGAAGGGGGGCCCGCCTTGATAATCTTGTATAAGGGCCCGGTGTTGGCTCGTTAAGCCACTGCCATTAAGTTAGGCATGTATACCATTGAGAACCATGTTTTGGAGCAAACCCAGTCTTATAAGTACACGGCAACTTCACATAATTGCAGCACCTTCAACCAGGGCAGTTCAAAATTCCCACAGGTAAAAGATGTGCAGTGCCAATAAAAAGTAGATTTTCTGCATTTTTTTACATCATTTAGTAATTAATTGTAGTTCAATCTCAAAGTCACAATGATGGTGAAGCTACATATGCCTGTAAAAAAAATGGTATGTTTTGATTTAGCCTATTTATTGAATGATTTGCTCAAACAGGATAATGTTAGCTTGGAAAGAAAAAGTAAACCCTTGGTTTCTAGTAACTAGTTGTATTTTACAGCAGTGACCTCAACCAAATGTTTCCTGCATGTGTTGATCACTTCTCCACATTGTGCAGGAATAACTTTAGATAATGTTCCAATACAAAACTGTTTGATTATATTCACTTGATACCTGCATTGACTTTAACCATTCTGAAACATTACTTTTCTTATGTCGGTGTGTTTCACTGTGTACTTGAGCATTTTTGTGTTAGATATATCCCACCTTTCAGCAGCAAATGACAGCTACCCTGAAACTTCAACTTGTAAAAGTGATTTTTATACATTTGAATTGTTTTCTGAATGAGTAATGGTTGTTCCGGTCTAGTGGCAGCAAAACAACTACAAATGATGTTGATACCTACTCCATGCTTCACTTTAAGGATGGTGTTATGATAGGCTATTACTTTGCTTTATCACTCCAAACAAAGTGTAAGGTGTTTCTGCAAAAAAATATATTCTATTGTTTCATAGTTGTTTTTGTATACTTTTCACAGAACATATTTTCAGGAACATAATAGAACTTTCAGGTGGCCAATTTTAGATGTACAATGCCATCAAGGGAGAACCGTGCTTCCCTCCATGGTGCCCTTCCAATTGTCGCCCTATGTATTTCTTTTTGCTGAGATGTAAATGGCGACCTACAACTGCAACCCAAGATTTCTCTTCCACCTTTATAAATCTTTCTTTGCCATCTTGCTTTATCTGAATTACACATGTGACTGAACTACAATTTCCACTCATTGATGGGGAAATCTGACTTGTAGTAGCTTTCTTAGAGGTCATTTGTGAAATGTCCTATTTGGATTTTTATCATTGCGATCACTGAATAAATATGCCAATTTGAATAACCGTTACTTGAGTGTTATTAGTTTACATAGAGTGTAGTTGTTTATTATAGTGACTTTGATGAGCATCAGACCATATTTTATGGGTACATTAAGCATATTTGTCCAAAGGTTTCACTTTTTTTTTCATGGCACCGTAGGTGGGCAGACATAAAATTACAGTAAAACTATACATTTTGCAAAACCGTTTTGATTGTTTTGTTCTCACCAACTTGCAGTTTTCCTTATTTTCTCTTCAAAGGAACACGCCAACTTATTGGGACTTTAGCTCAATCACCGTTCCCCCGGAGTTGGACAAGTACATACATACCCTTCTCATGTCCGTGCATGATGTAACTCTGTCTGACACCCCCAGCATTAGCTTAGCCTAGCAATGATCCTGCAGGTAACTGGCTCCAACTAGCTGCTGCTCCCAATAAGTGACAGAATAACGATTTATATAGTCACAGGGTGTACAAATAACAAGGTCATATGAGACACAGAGATATTCTAACCACATACCAACTGGGAACTATATTATCAGAAAGGCGAAGCACCCGTCACGGAGCAGAGAGTTCGCCTGGAGTCTGCAGAGTTGGAGTAATAGAGTCAACAATTACTAGATACTAAAAGCATAGTTTACAATCATAGGTGTTTGCTGTATTGTAAAGAGCTGAAACAATAAAAAGGCGAGGCCTTGTGAAACCATGAGGTTTCCTAGAATTCCAACCAAAAACGCTGACCGCTGAATCTACTAATTCTGTAACGGTGGTAACTTTAGTAACACCATTACATGAATAGGGTGGTCACTACTACTGAAGTTGTTCTCGGGCTACATTTATTCCCTGTAATGTTGCTGTGCTGGCACAAATGCGCTTTTTCACCCCACAATAAAGAGAGCTCATGACTGAAGCCTTTACCTTGCTAATGAATTGGATTCCACATATACACCACCAGTCCGTGTTCGTTCTAGTTCTCCCCTCGACCTTAGTCTGTTCAGCATTTTGTCTATCACCTTCCAAAATTTGTAACTCCTCGTCTGTGTATTCTGGCTCAAAAAGATATTTTCTAGATCTTGGTTTGATACCAACCTCTGACAATTCCTCAAAGTCAGCCATGATCACCAGTGTTGTTTGGTACTAGCTAGCTATTTACATTGGTTTTGTTGACTGAAGTAACTGTGCTTTTTGGTGTTGCGCTTATCACTCCACCCAAGTGCCAGTGCTTTGCCTTTCTAAGAATATAGTTCCCAGTTAGTATGTGGTTAGAATATGTCTGTGTCTCATGTGACCTTGTTATTTTTTTACACCCTGTGACTATACAAATCACAACATGTAAATAGGAACATGTTAGCGTTATTTTGTTACTTATTCAAAGCAGTAGCTAATTGGAGCCAGTTACCTGCAGGATCATTGCTAGGCTAAGCTAATGCTAGGTGTGTCAGACAGAGTTTCAGCACGCACGGAGATAGGGGTAACAGTGAATAAGCTAAAGTCCCGATAAGTTGGTGTTTTCCTTGTATTAATGCTTTACAGGCTTTTACAGGTTATTGTGACTAGCTGGTGATACCCATTACTGATGTGGGCAGTCTTCAGTAAGGTGCATCACTTCTTGTAGTGTGCATGCGTCCTTGCACAATGAATAGGAATAATGCCGGAATGCACCAATAAAGAAATCAGCAGTGCAGCACCACATTTGTTCAATAAATCCACAGGGTACCATCAATTAGCTCCATTTGAAATAGAATGTGTTGTTTTGTGAATGGCAAATAAAAGAACTGTTACTCAGTGAATGACAGCATTAGTAGAGATCAAAGTTCCAAGTGTTTTTCAGAGCCACCAGCTACAGCAGAATGACTTAAAACCCCTCACATTGAATGTGCTGTTTCTCTCCCTCCATTTTTCTGTGCCACCAATTGCAGCTTGATGTTGCTGAGCAGCTAATGCCAGAAAAGAGAATGAAAAAGGAATAACGCAGCAGAGGGAATGACAGAGGAAGGACGATATGGCAGTAGCACATTTCATAGATGAATCAAGCTAAAGGGTAGAAAGACAAACCTGGAACAGAGAAGATAGAAAAGGGCAAGTGAAGAAGCCGTAATGGAACAATTTTAATACAAATTGGATACTGGTCTGTCAATGTTGTCCAGCTCTTACTTAAAAAAAAACATGAAACACATGCATATATTTTTTTAGGTGCTGTGGAGGGCAAACTCCCTCTTATGGTAGCAGAAAAAGAAGAAGAGATGGCTGAAGAAACGAGTACAATGAAGACAATATTTGCAGTGATCAATGCATGTCTTACTATAACAAAATTTCAATCAGGAGAGACATGTTTGCAGATATGCATATGAGGTTTATTGTACAGCTTCCATCGCTATACAAATATTTCGTATATCCATCCAGGGGTAGAGAACCATCAGACCCCCGATGGAATCTAAACACCGGTGTTGGTGACGAAGGAGCCCAAAAACCAGACGGAAGGAGGCTCCGGACCGGTCAGCTGGAGTAGATGTACTGTTTGCCTGAAATGACACTGAATAAGCTTGCTCGAGATGATGCGCCTCGCCTGTTAAGTAGACGAGAGCAGGCGGCAGCAGCCGGGGGGGGGGACAAAAAGCTGCGTTAAAGTCGGACAGTTTCCAGCCGATTCCTGCCGCCTTTAGGCTGGACAGGAAGTGACAAAAACACTGTGGTGTGATTCCGATTTAATAAAATATAATCAGACCTACATATCAGCTGGTACAGTCTCTAGTTGTTTTAATGATGACAGAGTAGCTGTCAAAGTGCTCTACATGTGATCTGTTGCTGATTTTAATTAACAGACTGTAGACACAACATGTGTTCTGTACATAATAAGTCTTTAAATCAGACAAATAGCAGTTAAAATCCCTCTGATTCAAAAAACAATTAAAAGTTATATAAAATGTCATCATGTTCAGTCGATTGTGAACCAATCAGGTGTTAAATGAGCTGAGAAGCTGGCGTTTCCCAGCATGCTCTGGGTCCGCCTGGCTCTTGCAGTTGGTGAAAAGCCACTGCGCCGCCTGCATCTCAGAACTGCGGCCGCCTTGCTCTCGTGAGATTATCGTTGCCCACGTGTGCATGACGTCAGAGCAAGTCGGGATCAAGTCGGACACAAATCTAACCGGCATGCAACGGGCGCCGATCGCCGGTAATCGATTCTGCGCGGACCTGGCTCATCTCAAACGAGCCTATTAGCAAAGGGAGAAACTTGCTGGCCCTAGCAATTTGTGTACGATTCTGATTGGTTTAGCAGGAAGGCCAACGCCTCCACCAGCTAATTCCATTTAGAAAGAGAGCATTGATTAAATTAGGTCTTCTTGAAAGAATTTACGCTGAGCTACATATGGTATAACAGGACGTAGCACATGCTGTATAGTACACTATACATGCTTTCTGTACATAATTGTGTTTGCATGTGTGAGTTCGTGTGTTCGTTCAGAGTGACAGTTGTCAGTGGTCCATTGTGATCTAGGGTTTTCTAAAGGGATGGTTGGTCGTTGTTGTGTTGAGTGTTCTCTTATGCCCTGAGTGGCGTTATGATGTGTGTGTGTGAAATGACAGCTGATGTAAGGTGGTGGTCCGTGCACCAGTTTTATTGCTTTTTTTCTGTAAATTTGTCAGAAATGGTGTTTGAAGAGTGTCAGATGCAGAACATCTGTACTTTGCTTTGTGTTTCATGATCATAATCCATAGCATATCTCTTTAGACTGTTATTCAAAGGAAAATTCTCATTTGCTCTTTTTTGCTTAAGTACAAGTATGCCCCTTTAAAAGCTTCCACAGTGTGTTACCTATTGGGATCTTGCCATGCTTCATGTCACAGCAGAGGGGATACTAAAGTGCAATCCTCAAATTAAACTACCTTAAAGTCCAAGTGGCCCGCAGGTGCTTCTTTGCATGCCTCAAATACCTCTCTGGTTGGCACAAGTGCTGCACTGGTGTGACCTTTTGCCGAAGGCTTACGGCACATAAGACCTTTACTTATCACAAAGAGCATCCTGAAGGGACTATTGATTCATGCTTCATGTTTTGACATCATTTCATAAAGAGGAACATGCTTTCCCACACTTGTTTGTGTGTACTTCTGTGTGTGTACAATACTCAACCTATACTTACAGTATTTCATCACGCATTGGAACATGTTCTGTGTTTCCTGTTGGTCATGTTGAGCTGTGTCTTAATAATGCTGGGATAAAAAGTGTTTGGATTGTGACTGGGTTTGATGGAATATTGAAGTTATGGTTTCTCCTCCTTCCCTGGCTTTGTTGAGGATATGCACGGTACAGTCAAATTGATTATTGCTCAAGCTCTCAGATGTTTTGTTGTTATGTGTGTTCCTTTAGATTTGCCATGAGAAGAACACTATAAAAACAGGACATTTAGAAAGTAAACATTACTGACATATTACATGTACACTACATAAAACTCTGAATGTTTGAACTTTAATTGTGATCTTTTTTTTAGACATTGAGGTATGGGTTGGTTCTGCTGTTGTTGTTGAATTGGTTTTGCCGATGATGCTGCGGTATAACACATACATCTGTCACATGTAGCGTGTGGCTCTAGGCGAGATGTTTTGAAGTGTCTGCTATATGAAGGGGATGTAAGCAGCTTTACCTTGCATAAGCTATACACGTGGATGTGGTTCACTCTCTGCTTCTTCAAAGTCTCTTCAACGGGACTGGCTACCTCAGGGGATTATTAAAGATTCTTTATAGTGTCTCACAGCTTATTAGCATAAGTGACGATAAGTGTTGGAATGTTAACTTGTCCAAGTGCAGGGGGAGAAGGACAGACAAAGGTCATGGTGACAACAACAGTATTTGGACGGTTGCTCATACTTCCACTCAGATTTTAAGTGTTCTTGCCAATTTATGAACTCAAGAGATGAAAAAATGACTAGGAGTCCTTCATGCGTATAGCTAATGCTATAAGGAGCTGTGCAATTTGGACTGAAGCCATTAGAAGACACTGTGGCTAATACTGGTAAATCTTCTTTACTGAGACCGAGACCACCACATCACACAAGGCTTCTCCCCAGACGACTCATTAGATTACCTCTGGGCAAATCAATGCAGATGGACATGCACACGGAACATTCATTCCCCCCCCCCCCCCCACACACACACACAGTACACATTTATCCCTCTGTAATGCATTAACCTTTAACCCCCAGCTTGAGTCTAATAATCTGGTTAACACACAGACACACGTGCAATCATTTTAATGTGTGCACAGGATCTGTGGTTGTGTATGGACCCTTTCCTTGCTCTACTCGCGTGAATTATGTACGCCATGATGGACGGCGGAAGAGCTATGCTGTAGCATAGGCAGTATGCAGATTGTGTTCTCACATACACAATCTGCATAGTAATCCTAACCAACACAAGCATGTGTATGTAATAATAATAATAATAAATTGAATTTGTATAGCGCTTTTCCCAAGCTCAAAGTCGCTTAATGTCGCTCAATTGTCTTTCTGTTTTAAATGACTGATAAATAATAATAAAAGCACCAGCTAGCGGCCGTGCTAACCAGCTGTTCTTTCTAACATGTCAACCCGATGATGAACCACCCGCAAATCTACCAACCATCGGTTATTCACTGACCTAGCAAGCTAGCTACATATCCCAAAAAGAAAGCTGTTTCCTTGATCATTTAACTTGCAGTTGTTTTTAGATTGCTAAACAACAGTGGGCACAACTGGAGCTAAATGTGTGAAACTCTAACTACCATCTGCACTACCAACAGTCTCTGGAGCTAAACAGTTCACATCAGCTGCAAAACCCATTCCCAGGAACACAACTCTTAACACACGTCTCAAAACTGTCTCAGAGCAGCCAAACACTCACAACAATCGTCACTGAGACAACACACACTGTCCCTCAGAACACACTGACAGTAAAAACACTAGCAAACACCAAGACAGAAAATCATACTTTCTCATCTTTACAGTTTGAACATTTTGAGTAACTTCACACTACTCAATAGTTTCTTTAAAGAAATTGTATAGATTTTATGTAATATACCAATTTTCACGTAAAGTACTGTATCTCTAAATGCCTATGAATGTGGTGTTTCCATGGCTTTCATCTCCATTACTTTATGAAAAACAGTAAGAACGCAGTTTTACCATAGTAAAGGTAGTGTTTTGAACATTTTGTTTGTTTGTGTAAAACTTCAGACATCTGCCCTGGTAATATTGGAATCTTTGCTCTTTTACCAGTTTCTCTCAAACGGCACAGTGTATAATTGTGTAATTCTTATTTTATGTTTGTATACAACAACAAAATACGTATATGTTCACTAACTAGTCTAAAACAAGACACCTGCTTAGGCTTTCAGCGGAAATTACAATCAGCAGTGCTTGATAGGCACCAGACTGAAATCGATTCTGTTTTGAACGTGAGGTTAACAGTTGTGACAGCAGTGTGTTAGCATTTGAACAAAGTGCTGTGATACCACAGTGTTGTGCACGGTGTTCTTAAAGTCATGGGCGAAACGTATAGTGTTTTGAAAACTGGATTCACTAAATAAAAAACTAACAAGAGTTTGGTCCACATTAGCTGCTGCTGTGCAGCCTGGAGTTAGAGTTTTGCACATGCTTACCACATAGTGGGACAGATTGTGTGGACTATAGTCGGGCAGACGGAAAACGGAGAGAGGGAGAAGGTAATCCAATCCTGCTATCTCCAACTTCTCCAAATACCGCTCTTTGGAAGCACCTACCAGATGCTCTACCTCGAACCAATAACGCCACGACAACTTGCTGTTCAATAGAAGAAGCCATAATGAAGAAGACAGTATTATTATTACAGTTTATTTTGTGTTATTTATTTTTAACTAAATGAAACTAATGAAACTTTCCGCATGTCTACTACACGGTTTAGCTTGAGCTTTTGGTGATTCCAGCGTCCGTCATGACGTGGTCACGTGTTTCCAAAGGGTCTATATAACTCCGTGAATGATACATTACACATCTCAGTTCCTTTTTAATGTACAGACAGTCTTTTGATCATTTCAAAGGAGATCAGAAAAGAGGAAGATGAGAAGAAAAGGGAGCGAGAGTCTGACCTGTTTCTAGGTGTAAAAGAGCAAACATAAAATACAGGCTATCAATTAGCTAAATAAATATCACCATCCAATGAATGGCCTCTAATGGGGTGTTGAATAAGGCATAGTTATTATATGAAGACATACAGTAGTACATTAACATCATTAAACACGGCAAACAGCAGAACCTGCAGTTCACAAACATGATCATCTAAAAGAGTATAGAAATAAGCTGATTGGTTCCTCCAGTAGAAGGTCTGTTTAATTTGATATTACTCCAACTTATCCATCTAAAATATCTCTATTAGCACCTTTTTCATTAAGACTCCATCATTCTGCTGTGCATTGCATCACTCTTGGATCTCACTAATCTACCTTATAGATTGGATTTAATTCATGTTATCATTTCATCCAAAATCTAGAGATCACACTTGTCTTATTAACATGCAAACATGGACGTGAGCCTAGTTCCTTCTCTGTGTCAAAGTTTCCTCTACAAACAAATGCATGGCTCTGTAGAGCTCATTGGTAGGCAGTGCTTTTAGCAGTTTCATTCCCCCCTGCTTTAAATTATGACAGGAGATTTCTTTTCTATCTGCTACGGAGGGAACACTGTGTTACAGTCTAAAAAACACAGCATGCCACCTGAAACAGTAGACTGCTCAAACATACCAAATAAACTGGATGGATGAATAAGCAAATGTAGAAAATAATCCTGCTAATCAAAGTATTTTTAAACCATATTTCGCCCCATCAACTGCATGCAAAGGTTGAGTGGATCTTCCAGTTTCACATGGAGAAGGTTTCCCTGAGTCATGCAGTTTCACATGCATACAGTAAATACAGTAAATACAGTAAAGGATAGCTTGGTTACCACTTCAGTCTTTTTTTGGGTGTTTGTGAGTGCAGCCAGGCATACATCAAGCGTCCCCAGAGAAGCCATCGGTATTTCTATGGAACAATTAGTCCTCCACACCTCATTGAGAGCACTTACGTGTAGGACTTGTTTCTACTCACTTTTGTTAGTCCTTACTCTGCTGCTGGTCATGTTCAGACTGCTAGACCAAATCTGTTTTTTTTTTCATATCCAGATTGTATCCAGAAAAAGTCTTTTCAGCAAAAAAAGCAGTGATGCCAAACAGTCCGAGGGGGCCGCAGACACTGCCTCTTTTGCCAGGCAAAGGATTTATCTTCTTGGGGTATTATGTTGCAATTACAGAATTGTATGAATCTACATTCTTAGCAATCTTCTGCATACAATAAATACAGCTGCATGTCATTTGAAATGTATTTATACTCTGGTAAAACTTCAAGTTTCTTATTTTGATATGACAATAGTGGCCTATTCTCATTCCACTTCAACAGTCTATGTAAAGAGTATCCAAGTGGAGAAGAACACATGGATGGGAAGCAATAGAACACTCCTTCATTGGTGAAGTACTTTAATCTGTATGTATTTTTCTAGTGATTCCTACGAGCCAACATTCTCAGGAGGACCTACTATAGGCGTGGGTCGGTGTATGATTTTAACGGTATGATAATCTTTTCTCATCTTTTCTTTTCTGGGGGAAAACATTTTTTTTCAGTGAACACAGTGTATTTTATTTTTATACACACTGCACACTGGCAGGGAGACGGATTTCTAAACTGCACTTCCTGTCCTTATGACAGAAACTTTGAAACCGTGACATTTTCAAACCTCGAAAACGGTAACCGCCCGTTGCCTAATCTAACATATACGTACATCAATACTTACTGATATTATCTAATGATATTGCTTTAAAAGACGTGTCACTGAATAAAAGGAGCTACAGACCACAACGTGAGAAATGGATTGCTGCTGTGATGATTGCACACAACAGATTAAGTGCCTTGAAAAGAGACCTTCAAAAAAGCCTGGTGTCAAACAGCTGATCACCAGATTATCAAGACTTCAACTGCACCTGTACTGCTGCCTGTCTGGAGGCAGCATCTTCACATTAGCCCGCACTGGCATCTCATCCCCCCACTGCAGCTCCACAGATGAATAGTTTCATGAATATCTCAGGCATGAGATATTCATGAAACTATATGAGGGTAACTGCAGATGTGTGCAGAACCCACCCGTCAGCCTTGTAAATAAAAAGCTCTCAGCTCCAGCTCTGAGTGAGAGTCATAAAGAACCAGGCTCCCTTGGCTGCTCCCTTCTCCAGTCGCAGAAAATGTGAAGAGCCCCAGCCTAATTAGTGATGAGTTTTTAGTGTTGCTACACCTGTTCCACATCTGCTTTTGCCTTAATGACCTTGAAGGTAAGTATAGCCTATATCTTAGAAAAGCGTAACGTAGGGACACACCTCTCTGATCTGTAGGGTGTAGAGCGAGTTCCTACCCCCCAAGGACACCTGCTCTGAATCTCTGTCAGCACAATGCCCAGTGTTACCTGATTATTTGTTAGATTACATTTTTAAGTATGTGAAGGCTAGTTCTTACGACAGCACCGGCAGATCATTTATAGGAACGTCTTGTCCTTGGATACACAGTCAAATATATTCAAAACAAATATGTTTTTGCTTTGATGCAATTTAGTCCATTATTCTTTGTTTTTTGTCACTATCATTATCATTCATGCTTGGCAACTTGAGTGGAAACTAAATGACAAATTGTCACAAGACACAGACACACACACACACGCGCGCGCGCGCAGGGAAGCTATATTTTTTGGCAGAATCTTGAGTGCTGAGACAGTTGAGGTGTGTGCACTGACATAAACAATAGCAAAGCATTTTTCTGTATTTTTTTCCTTACAAATGGACACAATCTGGAGGTGAATACGAAAGTCATAAATCCTGATATCATGATACATAGGGATACATGGCATGGTAATGGATAGATAGATTGATTGATAGATAGATAGAGGATAGATGCTAGATAGATAGATAGATAGATAGATAGATAGATAGATAGATAGATCAAAACCCATCAAGTGATGTCACACCTTGGTGCGCCTCCCCTGCAGTCTGCTGGAACTGAAATATTTGAATATTTGCCCCTCACTCAAAACTTTTTCTCGGCACTGCCTTCAGGCGCAGCACCGGGGAGCTGTGGGTGGAATGCCGGTAACGGCGCGGTCCCTGTGCCAGCGTCGGAGCGCTCTCTCAGTGGTTCAGCAGTAGAGACGCGCTGAGGGATCGAGAGGACAGGAGCTCTATGTTAAAGGACTGCACCTTGCAGAAAAGTGGCTGCCCGGAGCCCGTAACCATGCGGGTCCTGTTGAGCGTCCTGTACCCCGTCCTCTCCCTCACCATCTTCGGATTATACCCCTCTATGGTGAGTTTCTTATTTCATATTAACTGCCACTTGTTTCATAGCAGAGCGTTGCTGTAACCAGTGCTTACTATTAACGACTATATTATACACGGGTTTGATCGCATTGTAGGTTCTTTACAGTAAACCGGTTCGTGACGGTCCCTTTCATGGAGGCTGGCTGACATGTCAAACTTCACTCAAACGTCCTACAATTTAATGTGGCCAAATTTACCGCCAGCAATATAAACCTGGTTAGACTACATTCAGGGGGCTTCTTATAAATCCATGCATGCTCTACACGTCGGTAAAGGTTTAATGCACAGAGCTGTACTTGTTTCCATATAAATAACAATCATTTAAAACTATGACTAATCCGAAGGCTTTGCCTGCAGCGCTTCTCCACAAAGGTAGGCTAAAACCAGTCAATTAAAAAACCACGGACATTTTGAAAATGCAGTGCTAGTTGGTAGATTACATGTGTGACGAATTTACAAATAGACCTTATTTGTTCGGATGGGTAGACTATTTGAGTGCTCTTTTTTTCGGGAAAACGTTGCGATCAGCAACAGAAAAATAAAAATGCCTCATTTCAATGCAGTGTTGCGTGACAGTTACCTACTTTATTGGCCAAACAATAAGCAGAACATTGAACCACCGTCATTTATCTGAATAACATTGCCTTAATTGAATTTACCAAAAATGACTGTGTTATGCTGAAAAACAAAATGTCATTAGTGACTAATCACCTTTTATTATGCACCCACCTTGCCCACTTGTGGATCTTCTTTTGTTTGAAAGATACATAAGTTGTGATGCAATTGTGACAGCATTAGGTGAGACAATCATGTCAGCATAATATATAGCCATGCTTACAGTATAAGACCCAAAGGTTCTTCCAATTGAGCCCTGTATAACTAATAGTTGAGCAGGAGCATGGTAATGTCCCAGTGGCACCAGGGGCGGTCTCCCTTCTCTCTTAATTCAATACTGTGTTGCTGTTCTGTCAGTATTTGGTTTGTCTTTGTGCTCAACATAGCTCAAACCAAATTTGAGGGAAATGGAATTGCGTGGGCAGTGATTTGTACTGAGGGAAGGATGGTATAACTGTCCCTTATGATTAACCGATATCCATCATATATATGCAGTTGTATAAACCTGTAAAGCAGAGCAGAATATTGCTAACACCCAAGGGCAGATCCTTTATCCTAGTCCTGAAGCAATTAGGGGATTAATCGATTAGTCCATAGACAGGAAATGAATTGATTGTTAATCACTTCAACGTCATTTATCAAATATCTCCTTGTTAAATCGTATCCAATGTAATGCTGCAAAGTTAGTTTAATATGATTTCAAAAGCCTTTGTTTGTTTTTTTAGCAAGTCAATGCCTTCAGTGTAGTTATTCCTAACACCTTATATGTTGAGCAACTCAGTGAAAAGGTAACCGGCTATGGAAATGATCACGGCAGCCCTGATGCAGCCCTGATGCAGCCCTGATGCAGCCCTGATGCAGCCCTGATGCAGCCCTGGTCTTCAGGTTGGGTTATTGCGTTAAGAGAGCTCTGGGTATCTACTCTGGGTTAATCTCTTTATATTTGACAAATATATTACTTCTAAAGATTATCATTCTTTTCTTCTTCTATCTTTCTTGTTTTTTTTTCATTGGATCAATGAATACACCGTTGCCATTGAGGGATATGTAATATGAGATATGGCTGGAGCAGGAGCGGCATGCAAATGGCTAGCACAGCCCCACAGGCCTTTCCACTTCAGTATTTAACAGTGATCTGGAAAGCCAAACCTTTTATAGTATACCAGTACGCTGGAAATGATTACGCTGTCACTCACAGGCTGTCAGACCTTGTTCACAAGGCTTTGTTCATTATAGTAAAGGGTGGCAGCCTCTACCTCTTGGCATTTCAGTTTGTCTTTGTGCTGCCTTTTGTTTTTTTCCCACAGTTTAAGTTTCAGCAACTTTAACATAACCTAGAAGCCGGATCTATTCTGGATAAACTGGCTAACTCTAGGGCTGATGGTATGGACTCCCCTCTATCGGGGTGTGGCATGAGTGATATTACCTCTGCATACACCACGGATCCCCAAGGAGCCTTTGTGAGAAAATGAAATATTTGCATAGTTTAGTTTCCCTTATGGTCTGTGCCAGCCGTGTAATTACACAGTGACTGCTAACAACACTGTGTTACTCTCATCATGATCGAAATGATGACTGGAATATGTGTTTTTATGATTACACATTATATTCTGCACCTGGAGGACATATTGATTGGAGTAGAAAAAGAGACTTAATAGACTCCAGGAGTCTGACGTAAGACTGGTGCCAGAATTCAGTTGCTCTCTTAAGATTCACTAGACATAGTGTCCCTTTAAGTCGTCCCAGCTAATGGCTAAAAATCAATTTTGAGAGGTAGGTTAAATCAAATTGATTTTCTGTAAGTTATAATTCAAGATGTTTGTCTTTCAGTATAATTCTATTTTATGATCTGGTAATCCCAGTCTTAAACAGGCTATGGCTCTATTGCAGCATAGTACCTCCAGTACCACAGTACCTACAGTGTCACAGTAACTCCTCTACAACAGTATATCCAGTACCACAGTATCTACAGTATCACAGTACCTCCGCTACAACAGTACCTACAGCATCCCAGTACCACCTCTAAAAAATTACCTGCAGTATCACAGTACCTACGGTATCCCTGTATCACAGTACCTCCAGTATCACAGTACCTCCAGTATTACAGTACCTACAGTACCACAGTACCTCCAGTATCACAGCCTCCAGAATAACAGTACCTCCAGTTCAGTATCTACTGTATCACACTACTTGCAGTATCACAGTACCTCCAGTACAGTACCTCCAGTACCACAGCACAGTATCTCCAGATGAATATGATCATTCTACTTACATTTTTTTAATTTCAGTTACAGTTGATAGCCATCACGACCGTGACTTTTGCAACTGAACATGTTTTAGGAAGATGAAGAAGATGAAATGAAGCATTAGATTGAGAGACTTAATGTATTTTAGATCTGCTAAAACTACCAATTCGTTGGCACAACATCACATTTATGCCTAAATGGGAACTTTGGTGTCTTGTCAACCCGCACCCTATTGTCTCATGTTTTAAAGTGACTTATGGAGACAAGAACTTATGAAATTGCAACAACCTCCATCCAAGAAAAGGGCTGCAATGCATTCCTTCAGGGCTTTTTTACAAACCTTCAAAGTATCTTTAATAAAAGGGCTTTGATCCCTTCTGTTTTTAATTGGGTCTTGCTCACAAAGAAGTCTCGTTCTATGTAGTATGTTTACTAAAACATACTTTTCTGCCACTGAAAGGTTCAGATTATTAAGTGTCTGACAACTTTATAGAAAGGACCCTACAGAGAAATAAGACTATATACTGACTAATGTCAGTTGTTCATTGTGTTGAACCAAGTCGGCTGACTTGATGCCCAAAGACGGCGCAGCTCCGAGTTGGAGAGAGGAGTTCCAGGCAAAGTTTTATTGTGCTGGAATGTGAAACGTAGTGTTATCTAAACAACATTCATGTCATGGCTGAATATTTAGATGATTATGTGAATGAGTCAAGTCACCAGAGTGAAATTTCAGATCCAAACATTCTCAATTCAAGCCTGGTAGTGGAAAAACAAGCACTTTTAGTACACATACGTTGGTGGTGCATAATTGCCCCACAGGATTTCGATGCTGCCGATTTCATGGCTGCCGGCCGGCAGGGCTCTAATAACTAACTCAGTACTGGACCAATTCCAAAAATTGGTGTCCCAATTAGTCCCTTAGACACTAAAACGTGGGGAAATAGGGTCCAGGTTGAAATCTATATTTAAGCTCCCCTTTAATAGTGCCATGCTGTTCCCTGGGATTTGAAGTAATCTGGTTAGTAATCTGGTTAACAGCAAACATGTGACTAGAAACCCTTAACTTGTCCTAATATGTTTGTACCTTGGTGGATAAACAACAAACGTTGTGCATGGCTGTGTTAAACAAAACTAAAGTAACTGTGAATAATGTGGATGTTAAAGAGCGCTTTCTCTTGGGAATTTAGTTACACCACCGTTGGGATGGAGCTTTGTGTAGGCAGGCGCCCTTTGTGTTAGCCACTGTGAGTAGGTGGCAAGCAAACATACTACATACACACACACACACACACACACACACACACACACACACACACACACACACACACACACACACACACACGCAGGCAGTCACACTCAAACACAAGGTCTAATCCACAATGCCAGATTTGCCAATTTACAGAGTTATAGTTTTCAGCCGCAGCTTCTGTTGAAAGGTTTTGATCATGTGGGATCCAAATATGATCTGAAATGTGATCACAGCTGCAAAGGTTGGGGAAATCCTGCCGAGAAAATGTTACTTCCACTCATCCTGTTGATCAATAATCATATGAAACATATAAATAGGCATTGAAGACGCTAAAGGAGCTGATGGTCTTTCTGTTTGTTTGAAATCTCTTTTCAGCTTGCATTTATGTGGATGACACTCTCAGGCTCGGTAGAATTTGTCGAGCACAGATGTCGTATTAAAAGATGAGAGATGCTGTGGGAACACACCTGCACATGCACGCAAGCATTTCATATTTCATATGACCGTTTCCCCTGGGGGGCCAAATTAAAGATGACACGTCAAAATATATATATATATATATATATATATATATATATATATGTATTTATATATTTGTCAACACAAATGAAGCAAACAGCTTGCCACAAGACTGCCAGCAAAGTCAATAGTTGTGACGCTGCATGTTTCATGTTGGAAGCAGGGAGGGAGTTGTCAGCGCTGATGGACTGGAATAAGAAAGTCCGCTGATGATGGATGTGAATGGTTTATGCCAGCTGCAGGTTAAATATATGGCGCTCGGACTTAGAGAGGTGGTAGACTGTGTCTGTGTGAGGTTGTAATGGGTTTTCTGTCTCTTGAATAACTCAATTGAGCTTATGTTTGTCAGGCAATTTAATTCATACTGTCGATTAGTAATAAGATGTCTATGTACCGACAATGATAGAAAAGCACCAGTTACCTCAGAACAAATTTCTATTCTTGCATTGGGCCGTTTTGCCCTTTTCTGGCTTGTTGTCCTGTTCATTCAAAACAGCGATACTTCATTGTCATTCATATGTATAACTAGGAAATGCTTAAACCGCTTTATTTTTTACATATGATGATTATACGTCTTTAAAGAGACTTTCCTTGGTTATGAGCACTTTTCACTCCTTATGTGTGAATGCATCTCCGTTAATATTAGTCTAAGCCATAATTACAGGAGCTGGGACATGATGTTGAAACCACCGGGGACACAGTTACCAACCTCTCCCTCAGCTGCCCTTACGATTGCTATAATTACAGTCATGCATATCACTGGATGAGACTTGAAAGGAAAGGAAGACATTTGTGGTCTCAAGAAATTTATAATGTACTCAATCAACCAGAGAGATGATTATGGGCTATGCTTGTTAATTTCTTACTTGCGAAGATAAAATGCCACATAACTTATTAAGTAGCTTTAGACAGAAAGGCAGATAGATTGATTTTGAAGTACAAGAGTAGAGTTAAGTTGGAGTTTGTTGAAGGTTACCTAAAACATGAAATCATACCATAGCACCCAAACCAAATATCTAGCTGCCAATGTGTCTGTTTTGTATTTTGGCGATTTTTTTGTATTACTGGCCAACTGCACATAATATAAGCGCAGACTGTTGTTTCCTTCTGACATAACCCTGTTTGGCTGTTTAGCTGACATAGTGTGCTCCTCCAAGTATGTAGAGACATATATTAAGCCAGGCATTCTAACAATGGCCGCTTATGTGGACACAGATAAAGCCATAATTTTAATTATATCTTTCCACTTCACTCTTTTATCTTTGGCATTCAACAGGCTAGAATAAAAACTCTCCACACTGAAAAATGTCATGCATCACTCTTGTAACAGCCCTGTGCACACCGCTTCAACATTTGGAGAAGTACAAAGCTCGACAAACCTGTTGTGCTTAGTTACGGGTTCTACACTATAATTGGACAGTCACTGTTCGGGGGAGGGGTTTAGTGACCAAACCAGTGGTAGATTTCCAGAGCAGCTGCCGTACAATCGAGGTCCATGACAGTCTAAAATGTTAACTGTAAACATCAAATTTCATCTGTTCTTCAAAAGTTAAAGAAGCAGAATTTTGGACGGATGTTCAGCACTCGTATAGTGATAACGCCAATGTACAAAGGACATGTGACCAATTTCTTCATCAGCAGTAGCCTAGTAACAGTAAAGTCTACAAACCATTTAGCCAACTAACAACTGTGAATTAACAGGAGGCCCTACATGTCCATATATCCTGCTTTAATTTAAAGCAACAACTTGGGGGAAATTCTCTTGAAGTTGCCTGAAGGTTTTCTAAGAAACTACAAACCCAAGTCAAACGTTTAGGAAGTAATATAAGGAAAGTAGTTGTTCGTTATTAGTAATACATTTCAAAAACTTCAAAGAACCTTGTGGAATGCAGTGAACATACTAATGCAGTGGTTTAAAATAATATTCTGCTGGTAGATCATATTATTGCAATTATTGCATATTGCTTTGCTGATATCAAACCAGTGGGAACACATACATCAAGTACACGCACACACACACACACACACACACACACACACACACACACACACACACACACACACACATACATACATACAAATGATGCATAATCTTATTTTTTTTGCACACTGTTCTTGTGCTTCTCCATCAGAATGAAGGCCAAAGTGGAGTCTTCTGCCACACCTTTAACATCCCAACATACTGAGCATAATTAGATGGAGACAATTCAAAAGGTTGCTAAAGAACAAGAACTAATCAGGTGAACTAACTTTGCTGCAAATGTTTAAAAAAGTCTGCAGATTCTGTGGCATTAACATGGCAGGAATGTCCTTTATCAAGATTCGGAAACCGAGTTTGTTATGCAATACTGTACTAATGAGCATACTCTTATTTTACAAACACTGTGAGAAGCTGCCAAGACATATGCATATTGATGACACAGATTGGACTCAGGCTTCAATTTAAGAAGACTTCTTATCCCAACAGACTGCTCCACTAGAATTGCCAACATAATGAGTGAGAATTCCAATTACAGGGCCTTCTCGGGTATCCCGAAAGACTAATGCTTAAAATGAGGGTGCTTAAACTGGTACCTAATACACCAGTCTTATCTTATCAATACAGTGGGTTTTAATTTTTCTACATTGATTTACCCTATTTACGGACCCTCGTAGTTTGAGGCATCCTCAACCTGACTTTATATTAGCATGTTATAAATAACTTGACGTTAGAGCGCTGCCACAGCTGCTTAGCATTCCGCTTGGGATGCATGTGTCATTCAGTGTGGCCTGGAGATGTCCACTGGCTTTACTCCACCGATAACGTTTTATGACTGTTTCAATATCATCCTCTGATGTGTGTATGACTGACATGTCGTCAGCCAGAAGACTCACTGAAGCACACCCTAGAGAAGAAGCACGAGGGTGTGAACAAGATAATGCTGTAGCTCTGTCAGAGACGGTCTAGGGCAGAATGTGCCGAGCTCCTGCAGAATTATCTATTCAATCTTCTCTTTGCTGGGGTCAAAGTGGCCAAGAAGGTGGCACGCCTCTAGTAAATTAATCTCCCTGAAAGCCTTTAGTCACAGTCACATATCCAAGAAAAGATTGCCTTTTCTTTTGCTGTGTCTTTTCCCCCTCCCTCTTTCCCTGAATAGCATGCATCATCTCTTTGTCAGGATCTTCCTGGAACCTTTTCTGGTCTAAGGATTATAGTTGGCAGGATTGCTGTTGCAGCTGTGTTTAGGGGCGTTACCATTTGTCATAGCAGTCTCAGATGTCTGCTTCAGTCTGGTTACAGAGCTGGCTGAACATGTAAGTTCATCTTCCCTGCCATTAGAGCTAAAATGTTAACTGATTTAAGCAATATAATCATCAGTTACAGTACTGACATGCACATTCCACTTCACTTCCCTCCAATACACTGGTGGCTTTTTGTTTGGACAGGATGACAGATGACTGGATAGATAGCATCTGTTTAGGGCTCTGTCTTGTGGCAGGCAGGGCGGCAGCATTACTGTGATATGGGAATTAGTTGTACTGGCATCAATGGCACCTGGATTAGTTTCTAAATGTATTTATTTTTTATTTATTTTTCAATTTTTTGTTGAGAAAGGCAAAAGATTAACAGCATTACACATCAAAGTTTTAGCCCTTTTCTTTATTCTTTGTCTTCAGCACACCTCTCCCTTAACACACACACACACACACACACACACACACACACACACACACACACACACACAAAATGTAAGATAATCCAAAAGTAAAACCCCCAAAACTGTACCCCCCCACCGCCCAGATCTCTCCCCCCAAAAACATAACAAAAGACTAGAGATGATGATGCTGCACCCTTTCATTAATTAAAGGGTGCGCTTCATCCCATGCCCGGATAGTTTTAATGCTGGCGCCATGTATTGGAGCCATGGACCACTCCATCGAAACAATTTCAAGAAGTGAATTGGCC
The DNA here is from genome assembly GCF_013103735.1 of Etheostoma cragini. NCBI lineage: Eukaryota > Metazoa > Chordata > Actinopteri > Perciformes > Percidae > Etheostoma > Etheostoma cragini. The sequence goes on along the minus strand of NC_048428.1, from coordinate 7,245,479 downwards.
CGTTGTTGCCCGGTTATGGGTCTGTGGCGGCTGCCATCTCAAGGCCAACATCTTCTTAGCTGCCGTGAGGCCAGCCCATAAGATGCTCTGCTGTACAGACAAATCTAAACAGGATTCATCATTTAGTAGGAGCAAAATCAGAGAGACTAGAATCCTAACTTTATAAATCCTAACTGAGCATGTCACTCAAAGTGAGAGGTATCATCTTCCAGAACCTAATCACATCGGGGCATTCCAAGTACATATGCATAAACAACCCCAGGACAACGAGTAGACAAAGGTCACATTTGGGAGATGTAGTAATTTTCATAGAACGGCTCCTTCTAGGGGTAAGGTACATCCTATCCTATGAGACACATTTTTCGAACAGATATCTTCAACATTTATAGCAGCTAAGTCCCCATGCCATGTGGCTTCAACTGTCGATCGTTTGGCAGGATCAGAAATAAATTTGTAAAGTTTAGAGACATCCCCTCATGTTGGTCCCACTGAGGTAAATATTAAATGAAGAGGATGTGTGGGGAGAGCTGATTCATATGGGACACCCTAAGCCTTCATGGCTGACCTTAACTGCAAGTAGAAGAAAAAAGATGATCCTGGGAGATCATACTCAGCCTGTAAATCGTTAAAGCCATGGTTGCAATGCAGGTCTTTTAAAACATAAACTCCCCTATTCGTCCAATGTGGGAATGAAAAAGGTATATCGCCCTTAAGAAGTGAAAACATTTTGAAAATTGGGGAGTGATGGAGCCCTACAGGAGCTTTGCCCACATGTTTCCCTAAATTGCGGAAGGTTGTGAGTAGAAATGAAATTATAGGGCCTAAAAGTAATTTGGCTTTTTTTCAATGGGATGTTGGAATACACTAGGTCCTACAGTCACAGTCACAGTCTGTGAGGCAGCAACTCATTTTCTTCAATTGGTCTCCAAGAGACTAAAGAACCAGGATTGAACCATATAGATAGAGGGCGTAACACAAAGGACCAAAAATCTAAAAATCTGGGAGAGCCAGCCCTCCCTGTGCCTTGTCTTGTTTTAAACAAGGCCTCTTTCCTTTTCATATATATTTAGATATTAATGAGTGAAGTTTATCCCAGTAGCTAATAGGAGGAGTAAGAGGAATCAAGAAATTAACACGAGGTAGTGTATACATTTTAAATATTGATATACGGGATGAAGTAAATGTATTTATTAACAGGGATTTGTTTATAAGTTTCACACAATGGTAATTTTAAAGTTTTAATCCAGGTTTTAAAACCGGTTGATGCAAAGCAAAGTAGATACATATCTTCCAGATGTGTCTGAGAACACTGGGAAGAAAGGTGCCACTTGAGGAACTGCCAGCTGAGAGTAAGCTTCCACTTCCATATGTTACACTCCAGTGAAAAAACAATGGTAATGGCTACTTAAAATTAAATTATTTGTGTTTCCACTCTGCAGCTCTAGCTGATGCTGTTGAGGTAGTCGGATAGCTCTTATGCTATTTATCTAGACTGTATTTATAACAGATTGATTTCTGCCACTGCCAATCTTTTAATTTTTTGCTTGCCCGCTTCTCACCTGTGGAGACCCTCTGGGGAGTCCTTCACATTGCCAGACTCATATAGAAAATGCAATCAGCAATCATGAGACTGGCAAAAGAAATTAGATCAAGAGACCCGGGCTTTACTCAGCAGGGTGGAGATTTGTTTACGCTGCACAGTCTGCTACAGTGTATGGACTTGTTGTCTATCTTGGCAGTGGATGTGCTTTTGTTGTGTCTCCCTCCTCCCTCTCTTTGTACTGGTGTCGAAACAATTGGTCGCAGGGAGGGATTGTGGAGGAGGTACACTGTGCCTTCTTCAACCAATGTTTTGCACTTTTGCTTAAATAAAAAAAAAAAAGTGATCGCAAAGAAAAAAAATCTTGGCAGTGGCTAAAACAGATCCACTTAGCACTAAACAGAATTGTCCCTGAGTCCAACTAGGTTTCCATGCAGGGTGCAAAGAGCAGCCAAATATCTTCTATCAAATTAGAAGAGCAGTGAGTTTACAGAAATGTTACTTAACTGTAGTGAGAATTACTGGTGTGGAAATATATATTAAAGTATCTAAAGCAAGTCATTTTAAATACAAAACCTTCCTATTGTATCTACAATTGGTAACAACATTGACCAAAAAAGAAGGCAGGGTAAAAGGACAAGAGGACCGAGGCTAAACAAGGTTTCAGTGGATCTAAAAAATGTGCATGAAAAGTAAAGCAGGAAGCAAACACAACCTAATATTCCGGCTCCGTCACCCGTGTTTTCAAAACTGTAATTCTAAATTAGTCACAGTCACGGGTGAGGGCAAAGGAAGTGATCCGGATTAGATGACAGCAGCTAGCTCTCCCTGACATCATTCACTAACTCAATCGTAACCATATTACCCATAAAAACCTACTCACTCTCCCTCCCTCATCAACCACCTACGTCTCTCCCTCAATCGCCCAAAAAGGTTGATGAGGACAAAAATAATGTTCAGTGTGAAGCAGCCAAAGTAAAATACATGAAGATGAAATAACAACAAACAGAAATGGGATTCAATTAGGTGTGTGATTGGCACGATACCTGTCTGCTGTGAAGAGCATGAATCAAATCTTCCACAGGGAAGAATTCCTTCAGATGATGGTTTATGCTTTGCAGGTGCACCATTGACCTGGCATGTTTGTACTGAGTAATCCAAGATTTTGAAAGTCCACTTTTGAACAGCATGCTAGCTATAACCAATCAATGTTGTCCAGATGAACATGACAGACATCAGCCGTGACTGATTTACAAACGTAATTTATTGACAAATGACAACAAATAGTTTTTTTTCACTTAAAATATTTACTGCCAAATCTAAACCAGTACTATTCAAGATTCAAGATTCAAGTACACTTTAGGGTGAAATTACGTGCAAAGTTTACAGCTTAAAGATAAAGCACAGAAACAGTTCAAAACACCGTAGAAAATCAAGATATTAGCTATATAAATAAACAAAACATTCTTATATGGGTGTGTGCATGTAGAGTGATAGTACAATGTCCAAAAAAAGGAAAAATATAAATATCTAGATATTATCTATACTGTATATTGGTAACATACATATATGTACTATGGTATGGTATGGTAGGGTAATAACATCTTAAAAAATGTACTTGCCGACAACGTGGAAGTCCAACTTTACCTGCTGAAACGGGCAACTCTACCAATATTATATGTAAATGATATCATTTATTTTGAGACAAAAAAAATACTTGCTGACAACCTTTTGAAAGAAATAGTTGCCTGCTTAATATTTTGTTTCTGGTAACTTCACTATAAAATGTATCATTACAGGAGTACATTGGCCAATAAAGGCAATACTATATACAGTACAGGTATTATATAGCACCTAATACAATTGGCAACAATAATAGGCTAAGTCAGCACGTACACCAAACTAATCCTGCAATAAACACAACAGACACCACACAAAGAGTAAACCTGTGGCTCGCCAAAAGATGATAATGCATAATTTGAGCATTTCACTTCATGTCAAAAAAATGTTTATGTTAAAAATAAATGCTTCTATTTCTTTTCCTGTCATTTGGATATTCCTTGGTGGCCAGATGACGGATACAGTACTGTAAATGTCACTCTTGGATTCACTGTGGCATGAAAAGTTGGAGTGCTAATTCACAGTTTAATCAAGTTGCCTCATAAAAGCCCAACATTAATAGGGACTAGAAGAGAGACTGACCTTGTGTGCTGCAATAAAAGTAATATAGTCCATGATCATTCATTATAAGTGGTTACTGGACTGTCTTATAATCTTTGAGTCAGTAAGTTATATTAGATCCTTGAATAATAGAGGCCTGTTTTTCAAATAGCAGGTCAATGTTAGATAACACTGTAGGATGTCGGGTGCATGCTTTAATGCGATTAATTGTACAATGAAGGTTTCTAAAAAGTGACAAATCTGAACCTGTTTGAAGATTATAGGAATGTAAATGTAAATGTGCTGTATTTATATAGCGCTTTTCCAGTTTTAACAACTTCAAAGCGCTTTTACATCTACAGGAAACATTCACCATTCACACACATTCATACACTGTGGCCGGGGCTGCCGTACAAGGTGCCACCTGCTCATCAGATAAACATTCACACACATTCACACTCCGATGCGCAGCACCGGGGGCAACTCGGGGTTCAGTGTCTTGCCCAAGGACACTTCGACAATGACTGCAGGGGCGGGGATCGAACCACCAACCTTCCAATTGGCAGGCAACCGCTCTACCACTGGCTGACATGGTTAGTTAGGAAGACATGGTTAGTTACAGAGATGTTGAGACAGTTCTATGGTAATTTTACGCACCATAATTTTAGTGTAGTAAGTTTAGTAATTGTGTAAGGCGTTTCTATTATCGTGTTATAGCTTTGCTTTTAGAATGTAGAGCACAAAAGGGCATTGAAAAGAAAGTTACTTGTGTTTAAAAAAGCCTCCATGAGTTACAAGATACAAATGAAGAAATAAATAAAAGACAAGTTAAGATGTAAAAATATCTTAACACAAAAAGCGGTCTGAATAAATCAGGCAAAATTAACTTTAGAGGCTATATAAGAAATGGCACATACAATCTGTCTTAGGTTGATATAATAGGCTTTATATAAAGAGGGATTGCCTAACAGCGCCACAGAAGTGAAGCCAAAACAGCCCCCCCGCATTATAGTTCATAAACCTCGCCCCCTGGGCCAAACTAAGAAATCAAAGTATGCATAAAAAAAAACTGGTGTTTGTTCAAGTGTTCATTTGTCTGAGAAGTTTAGTTTTTATTAGTTATTTGATGCTATAAAACCGTCTACGGTTGTCACATTAACCAGATATGTTTACGACCACAGTAAATTTCTGATTTATGTAATAAATCTGGTCTGATTGTATAAAGGGTTAATGCATCTTAGTGCTGATCGGGCTAGTGATCCTTAATCCTTAATAAAACCTGGAGGGGTTATACATTTTGCAGTTGATTTCTTGTTTTGACTTGTTGAATATTGAATGCTGGCACAAAATATTGTCTGTCTGCAACTTTGTTCTGAAATGATTGATGACTATTATTGATGAGTCAATCCCTGGCCAAGAAAGACTGGGAGATCAAGCAGAACAGATGAAACATGAATCGGTCCTGGCAACCGGTCATGTGTTTGTGTGTGTAGGACATGCTGTATGTAACCACTTGTGTGTGTGTGTGTGTGTGTGTGTGTGTGTGTGTGTGTGTGTGTGTGTGTGTGTGTGTGAGAGAGAGAGAGAGATGCCCGTGCAGACATTGAGCGGCTAGGCAGAGCTTTGAGCTGCTGGATGCTGTTTTGTGAGGATGATTAATGACTAGACTTTAGCGCGCAGCTTTGTGAAACCATTGTAGCCTTGGGTCTGATCTTGAGAGATAGAACATATTGAAAATTAGCCTGGCCTTATCAACAACACAGTTTCATAAATAAAATTCAATGTAATAAAACCACATGGGATAAACCATGTTGTTAATCATGTATGATACTGTTGTCATGCATTAGCAAGTGCTTTTAATCAGTGGGTAAGCACCAGTAAGCAACAGATGGACTGTTCTGACTGTGCCATCTACTGTATCTGCTTATTTGTTTTTATCTTCTCTCCCTGTTTATCCCTCAACTCATCTCATCATCTCATGATTGTTGTCCCTGTACTTCTCTGTACAGATATCCAGTGGTTTGAATTAGTTTACACACCCATGCTAAAGTCTTTTAAAAAGAGGAATAAAAAACATCTTTTGCAAATTGTTCTTAATGCCTTAATTCCAAAAATTAAGGAAAATCCAACCTTTTAAGGACACCAAATTTCTTTTTGAATGAATAATGTATTGTAAATAAATAAATGTTCTCCCTTAAAATACAGGGGGCATAGGAATACACCCCCCTATGTTAAAATCCCATAGAGGCAGACACATCTTTATTTTTAAAGGCCAGTTATTTCATGGATCCAGGATACTATGCATCCCCCCCACACACACACGCACACACAAACACACACAGCATCATCACAATCCCTTCTCCATACATAGAGATTGGCATGGGGAACATTCCATTAGATCATCTCTCAATGCAAATCAAACCCACTATAAAGCCAACTGAAATAAAACAATGCCAATCTCTAGGTATGGTGAAGGGTATGTGATGATTTGGGGGGGGGGGGATTTTAATTGTAAATGCAACATAGAGGTGTGTATACCTATGCACCCTGTATTTTAAGGAAGAAAATGTATCTATTTACGATACGTTAATCATTCCCAAAGAAAATTGGTGTTCCTAAAAGGTTGGATTCTCCTAAATATTTTGAATTAAGGCATTAAAATCAATTTGGAAAATATGTTTTTTAATTCCTCTTTTTAGACGACTTTAGCATGGGTGTGTAAACTAATGCAACTCACTGTGAATCTGTACAGAGACGGACAGGGACAGCAATCATAAGATGATGAGATGAGATGAGGGATAAACTTATGCAAGCCAGTGTATTTGCTTGCATAGCTACTCTCAATGAGAGTAGCTATGCAAGCATGAGAGTCTCTCATACATCTAACTCTTTCCCCTCAAATGACAGTCAAGTCCTCTTTCTTGTTCTTTGTCAGCATTCTCCTCTTTTCATTGTTTTTTCAGCTACTGTTTTCCTTTCCTTCATAAACCCCGTTCTTCAAAATTTTCCTTCTTTTTCTTCAGATATGTCACTCAGATATATAGTGGATGACAAGGTTTACTCGCAGAGTCCTTGGTGGCAAAGTACATAAATATTTACGGGATTACAAAAGCATTTTCAGACTTGCTTGTCTGCTTTGTCTTGATTGAAGCGTCAGCTCGATCGCTCCATTGCTAAACAGTTCATGGCCACCGGTCCTATGAAATATTTAAAAAAAAGTACTAGAAGTTACTTGAAGTTCATGTCTTTAGTTTTCTGAATGATTCTGAATGGCAAGATGTTGTGCGTAATCTTTAGACAACCCCACAGCTCTAACATAGTGGCAAGAGTTACAAGATACTGTAGTGCCAATAGAACCTTTCAACTTAAAGAATATGTAACAAAATAAAACTTACTTATGCCTGTTTACAAATGCGTATGTTATAAATATTCTAATCTTCCAGATGCGGTTTAAAAAAAAGAATGCACCCCACACAGGGTGATTAGCACTTTCCTAAAACTGTTACCCCAAACAGTGATTATCCAATCATAGCTTAGCAACCGTAACTAGGCACAGCAGGCCTGTCAAGCTTTGGATTTCCCTACATGTTGAAGTGGTGTGCATAGGCTGTATTAAGAGTGATAGACCCCGTTTATACGTACATCGTTATTTTGTTTGCCTACACGCAAACGGAGAATTTGCCTCTGAAAACGAGTCTTTCTAAAAACGGGTAATCTCCGGCAACTGGAAATTTTCGCAGGCATATTTGTATGTAAACGGAGACAGAGGTTTAAGAAGCAGAGGAACTGAGGAAGAGAAGAGGGGATTCTGATTGGCTAATGTAAACTGAGACGGAGGTTTAAGAAGCCGAGGAAGTGAGTGAGAGAAGAGAGAGGATTCTGATTGGCTAACTTGGGCTTGAGCTTCTTGTTACACTGCCACCTACAGGTCTGGCCTGCCCGTGACGGCATTGACGGCATATATACACGGGTACCTGTAAATGAACACTTTTCTGAAAACTGACAGCTGTGCACAATGTTATTTTTGAAACCGGAGAGGTTGAAATGTCCCTTTATGAAAATAGCCGCTCACGTGTAAAGTCGTCATAGTCTGTATATAAAGAGTTTGGAGAGTGTCTTTTTTCAGCCTCTCCAAGTCTGAAAGAGATGGATTCAACTGTGTGTTTGTCTAATCTATGCTGCAAATGTGAGCATGCTCGCCTTACTCCCTTACTACCTACAGTGGAGTGGTAACCCAGAATTAACGAAACTTTCAAGGCAGAGGAGCATGTTAAACATTAAAGTTGGTTCATGGCGGCACATCCGCTGTCTGTTTCTTTCAGACAGCTGTGACTACAACCAATAAAGCATACCGAATATCTGTCCTGCTTGTCCAAGTATCTTCACTGAGCGTCCAAACAGGAGTATGTTGGAATGAACTAAGAGTATACTATTTCATTTTCTGTGTCAAGATCGTTATCATACATATGTAATACTAGGACGTACTTCTAGCTTTACACTGTGATACAGGTCAATGCTGGATCTGTATTTCCATGTCTTCTACATTGATCAGCATCAGGTCAGGGTGTTGACATCCTCGGAGCTGCAGCCATGCCCTCAGTCTTAGCATGATATCATGTATACTTGGAGGGGGGGATGCAGAATGACTTGGTTGCACGTCCCTTGATAACCTGCCATCCTCAATCTCCAGCCCCTAGTAGCAGGGGCAGAGGGGATATTTAGTTGAATATGGGAGTCCAGTCTGACTCATTGATTCCTATCTGACTGAGTCTTGTTGGAATCTATGGTCCCAACCGTGAAGTATCAGCACTGTCCATGATGCTGTCCGTGGTTCTGAAGTAGCAGACCCACTTCTTATTGCTGCTGAATGAAACAAACCTGTTTGCATAATAGGACAGGGTTTAAATGGTTCTCACTTTATCACTGATCATAAAAAAAATCATAAGTCTGAATCTAATTCAAATCTAATGATAGCTAGCGAACTACAGCTGATTAAATCTGCCTGGCAAAGTCACAGTAATTGTATAGATGAACAAATATGGGAGTAAGAGGCTCATCTTCTTATCTAAACATGACAAGAGTGAATCTTTTTTTGGTGTATGAGCCAATTTATGAAATCATAACCTTAGGCTCCCTATAAATGTGAAAGCTAAAGGGCAGACAGGCTGGAGACAGTCCTGTGTCTATAAATGATAAGTCCATATTTCAGACCTGAGTGAAGGCTTGACATGCTAACTTCTCCCTAAAAAATCCATTTTTCTGTATAAGTTAACATGTCGTTACAGTTATTTATATGTGTCAGCAATTTAGATGCCCAAATATTTGTAATAAAGGGAATAGTCCATCTGGGGATGCAGAATAGCTGCTTCAGAATGTGCAACACATATTAATTTATATTTTATTTCTGAAACATCATTAAAAAAAAAAAAACCAACTTGAGACATTCAGTTTATGAAACGATAATTATTATACTATTAAAATTGATATCATTTTTTGAAGCAAGGTGTGTAGCTGCGCACCACTCTCAGCACTGACTGTAGCAGCATGTCTTTGTTGCTAAGCTTAGACTTACTTGAGCATAACAGCTTTCCAAAGACAGCCACTGTCATATAAATATGAACTAAATGATTGTGCAATACCAAACCTAAAATATAGAATATAGATCTACCCTTATTGCATACATTTGTTTGTGCTTGCAGACTATCAGCCCAAAGGAGGGCTGGCAGGTGTACAGCTCGGCCCAGGATGCTGATGGGCGCTGCGTCTGCACAGTGGTGGCACCGGGACAGAGTCTGTGCTCCAGAGATGCCAAGAGCAGACAGCTCCGCCAGCTACTGGAAAAGGTAAGCACGATGGGATATTTACCACCCCAGTGCAGCATGCACACATACAAGCACACACACTGGGAAAGATGGGAATTAGAAAGGAACACATTTCTATAAGCTTTATTGTTCATTTGAGGAGTGTAACATGAAATGTTTATCATGTGCATTTTAATACAGGTATTCCTCTGCCAGGCCTGCAATGGTTTTTCTTTTTCAAAAAGAACCTGTAACACACACACACACACATACACACGCATGTAGACAGACTCACCAGGGATTTCTTTTTAATTAGTTGCAGTTTAAGGTTGAATAAGGAGCGATAGGAAAGGCATCCTCAATTCACCTGCTGACTTAACTATACTATTCTGGACTCTACTATATTATACTATACTATACTATACTATACTATACTATACTATACTATATTATACTATACTATACTATACTATACTATACTATACTATACTATACTATAATATACTATACTATACTGCTAAATGTCCAATTTGTGAGTGCTAACCCTGTTTGAGTTGATATTTTATCGTTTTAATCTAGGTGCAGAACATGTCTCAGTCCATTGAGGTGCTGAACCTGCGGACTCAGAGGGATTTCCAATATGTCATGAAGATGGAAAACCAGATGAAGGGCCTGAGGACCAAGTTCAGACAGATCGAGGACGACAGGAAATCCATCATAGCCAGAAACTTCCAGGTATTCTACAGCCTGGTTTAATCAAATGTTCAATAGATCTTTTCTATTTGGTTTTTCCTCCTTTTAGATTTCACGAATGCCATTCACACCATAAACATGTTTTCAAGTGTGATTAAACTTTGTACATACAGTACATTACTTACATTTTTGGCATTTTAAGACTAGAAAAAAACAGGGGAATGACTGGCCTAGATCAGATTTAATCTCTATTACATCACATTCCATTGATGAGAAACAGTAAAGCCTGTATTGTTTTAGGCTTAAACAAATAGATCCACATTTACAATTACACTTCAAGGATTAATTCAACTCTTTTGTCTTTATTGTAAATATAAGACTACAGCTGGCAGCTGGTTATCTTAGCTCAGCATAAAGACTGTAGATCCAGTTGTATCCCCCACACTACTGGATCGACTCTGTCCAAAGTAACTTAACCCTTTGTATCTCAATTTCAAACAATTGAGATAACATATACGTTTAGGGAATGCAATCAGTCTCTACTAAAACACAATTAAAAACTAGAACTGCACGCAGTTTCAACGGGGCCCAAGCCTCCCCTCGCCAGTCGTCCCCGGCGACACGGGGAGCGCGT
>NC_048428.1:7196274-7234551 GCF_013103735.1 Etheostoma cragini | reverse complement strand
TTCACGCATAAAAGTCTAGGCGGAAGTGGGCGTGGCCTACATCACGAGATTCAGTAGGATCCAGAGAACGCGTGGATGCAAGGTTTGTTAATGTCCGATGTACGGTTTGGGAGTTATAGGGCGAAACGCGTTTTTTGTGGTATAGCGCCACCTAGTGTCGGAAGTGGGACAATTTTTTGCGACTGAGGTCTCTGCGGAGTTTTGGACCAGTCCTGAAAATTGCGCGTCGCCACCATGTTCGGTTTAGGCTGCAGTACCACTTTTATGCGGAGAGGAATAATAATGGAGAAGAAGGAAGAAGAAGGAAGAAGAAGAAGAAGGAAGAATCCTTACGAAAACAATAGGGTTCCGCAGCCCTGCTGTGTGAACCGCGTATCGCTTGCGATTCCCGCGGTGCACGCATCCTCGGGCTTGGACCCCTAATAAGAGTGGGATTTGAAAATAAAGAACATATACTCATCGAAATATTCAGAAGCTCTAATTCAAAAAGTGCTTACGTCTTTGGTTGCTTCACCGGCTGTTTTGCTGCTGCGGTGTCACTGTGTGGAATGCCCTGGACATCTGGTATAGGAGTAGGAATATCTCTAGTGTGGCAAGTTGCAACACTAGAGACACTGAAGCGTTGAGGAAGTAACTGTGTGGAACAACCACTAGCATGGCAAGGACAGGAACAAAGTCATGGTCACGCTGGCCACCAATAAATCCAAATATCATATGTAAATCGTAAGTCTTATGTTTTAGGTCAGATAAATATATACTTTTAACAAGCTGAACATTGAAATGCATGGAGGATAGATAGGTGAATGAATAAATGAATGAATGAATGGATGGTTTATTGCTTCATTGTTAGCTTATAGTTCCATTGGGTGGTGGACACTATCAGTGGACTTTCTTATTGGTAATAATACTCAACTTACTGTCACTTGCAACTGCATGTTAGCCTGGAACACTGGAACAACAAGGGGCAAACAGCATTTCAGTCTACCCAGTGTATGGGTGCATTCTTTTGATAAGTAATACTTGACCATGTACTGAAGCAGGGATCACTCCTCTGACAAACAAACTGTAGTTTTGTTTGTCCCTGACTATCACACCTATCCACTTTGTACCACCTCTCTCTGTTTACCATTTCTGCTGCTGTCCCTGTCACTGCAGGAGCTTAAGGACAAGATGGACGAGCTGAAGCCGTTGATCCCTGTACTGGAGCAGTACAAGATGGATGCTGCGCTCATTTCCCAGTTCAAGGAGGAGATCAGGAACCTCTCAGCAGTGCTGACAGGCATCCAGGAGGAGGTTGGGGCCTTTGACTACGATGAGCTCTATCAGCGAGTCCTGCGACTGGACAGCCGGCTCCGCAGCTGTATGGGCAAACTAAGTAAGTGGTGAACACGGCATGTGCAAGTGTGAAGTGTTTTTTTTAATTGTCTGACGAGAGACAGTGCTGGGAATGTTACTGGTGAGTAAGTAGTACTAGCATTACAATAGTATTTGCATGGAAATTGTCTTTTTGTGCTCATTGTATTCTGTTGTTTTGCTGCTCCTAAAGAAAATAACCAAAGGAGAAAAGTAGATCTTAAAATAAACCTTTGTAGCCGGACTTCCTTGTGTTTAAAAGATCACAAATGAGCATAGCTGTGTTTATTAAACTGCTCCTATGTACAGCAGGTTACCTTAAGAAGTCTGTTGCTTTTCTTTGTTGTCACCCTCACATCCCACACAAAGAATGTGTTTCCTTTAAAAGAAAAAAAAACAACTGTTTAACGGCAATGAGTTTTCACCTCAATGTCATGCCAGTGAAGAAAAGAAGCAATTAGTTTTTGTTCCTGTGGAATGTTTGGTGTCTTGGCAGCCTTTGGCTCTTCAAACAATAAAATGTTCCCCAAACTTTTAAAGAAGGCTTCTGAAAGTGACATGCTGTAGTACCTCATTGCCTAATAACATCCAGTAAAGGGGGGGGGGGAGGCTGTTTTTTGGGATCTACAACCACAGCACCCAATAATTCTACAGGGAAGTCTACAGGCTGTTTGTTAGTCAGCTGTGTTTTTCGAACATCATTTTCTTAACAGTGACTAAATAAGACCCACATTAAAGACAAAATTAGGAAAAAGCAAGGTCTGTATTTACATTGTATTTAGGTGCAATGAAAACAAGGAAAAAAATTTGAGCTAGGCATGAGAAAGCTGTAGAGTACACAAACAGGAGTTGCAACATTATGCTTCAAGCAGCTTGCTGCCAGAGCTACCTTAGTATGCACCGAGGGCACACTCTCTGGTGGCACAGGCATGAAATGGGCTTGAGAAATCTAGTTAGAGACAAAAAGCACCACAGCACCTTCTTATCGCTGCATTTCTTTATTAACAGCGTGTGGGAAATTAATGAAAATCACTGGACCTGTTACAATAAAGACATCTGGAACCCGGTTTGGGGCATGGATGACTGATCCTCTAGCATCGACCAGGAACTACAGGGTGAGTTATGAGATCAGAGGAGTGCTTTCTGAGGACTGTGCAGTGTGTACAGTATGATATCTGTGTTGTATTTTTAGAGTAAGTAGAATATCCCAACTCCTGGAGACTGTTTTCCTGGAATGGGTTTAAAATAACCTAATTTAGAGTAGTGATGTGTCTGAACTTCTCATTTTTGAACTGCATATTTACCCTTTTTTTTTAAGTAGAATCAGATAAATTTTTTAAAGATCATTTAAAAAAAGAAGTTAGAAAAGGTTCATATCTGATGGTTGTATCAGGCAATATTGAGTTTCTCACTACCCACTCTCATCTTCTCTGATGTAGGTTTGGTACATGGACAGTTTCATTAACAGCAAGATTGTGCGCGAGTACAAGACGATGGACGACTTTGTAGCAGGTGTGGTTTCCCGAACCTACAACCTCCCATTTAAATGGGAGGGAACCAATCACATTGTCTACAATGGATCCCTTTACTACAACAAGTACCAGAGCAACATAATTGTCAAGTACAGCTTCGAGACAGGCAGCGTGTTGGCTCAGCGAGCTTTGGAATTCGCCGGCTTCCACAACATGTACCCATACACGTGGGGGGGGAACTCCGACATCGACATCATGGCTGACGAACTGGGAATGTGGGCTGTGTACGCGACCAATCAAAATGCTGGAAATGTCGTCATCTCCCAGATTGACCCTGACACCCTACAGGTCATGAAGACTTGGAACACCGAATACTCCAAAAGGAATGCGGGCGAATCATTCATGATCTGTGGGACGCTCTACATCACTAACTCTCACCTGTCCGGAGCAAAGGTTTACTACGCTTACTCCACGAAGACTTCAACTTACGAGTACATAGACATTCCTTTCCACAACCAGTACTTTCATATCTCCATGCTTGACTACAACGCCAGAGAGAGAGCACTGTACGCCTGGAATAACGGACACCAGGTAATATTTAATGTCACCCTCTTTCATGTCATAAAAACGGATGATGACTCTTAAACATGATACTTTTCCAACCAATACTAAAGCACCATCGTTTGTGATATTAAAAAAAGGACCTCCTAATTAACACCTTTTTCTTCTGTCAAAAGTGGACTATGGTATCTTTAATTGCCAGTAGAACTTTTCTAATTTGTGGCTCTGGCTGACTTGAGCATGAAACCAATGTCAAAAAAAACTGACAAAACATGTTCTACATTTTTTACTCTTTTCCATTGCTGCTGATCAGACTGTTATGCCTTATTTGCGATGTGTTGAGTCTGCCAGCCAAAGACTGTTGAAAGCTTTTGCATGGATGTCCACATTTTGTCTCATTTACTATGATAATGTTTTTCAAATCTGTATTGCTTACAGTGTTTGCATTTTTGTCTATTTAAAAGTATTGAAACCTTAATGGCAACCTTTCCTGCATATTTGGCACCATGTTAAGCTATCTGATTATAAAATATATTAGCCACTGTTTTAAAGATGGGCCTGTAAAACTATTGCTGTTACGGATGTATCTGTGGAAAAAGAACATTTGTATTTTTTATAAAATCAAACCATAAAAGGATATTTGTGCATTTTCATGGAAATTAATATTGTACATTTCATTAAAATTGTTTTGGCTGATAAAATGGATATCTGCCTTGATCTAAATAATCAGCTCGGCCATTCGATGATTTGTAAGCAGAAGTTGCACCCATACTTACATAACACTAACAATATCATGGGTTTAAAGATAGCATGGCTATACATAATGAAAGTCTACTTCATATTTATAAAAATATGAACACATGAATATATATTGGTGAGTGATGATGATGGCATTATCAGTCAGAAATGAAGGGATTTCCTTGCTCTCCTCATGAGGCCTTGAGAATTATTCTTTGGCATTTCAATCAGCGTGAAGTATCGATGAACCACTAAGATGATTCACAGCGTTCACTAGAGTTCCCTTCTCCTCACCATGATGTCTCTACAATAACAGAGGTTTGCTTTATGGTACCTAATAATGGGTTTCACATGTCACAGTGTGGTCTTCTATATTTTTTTTTCCTGCACATATAATGAGAGATGCCTCAGGCAAAGTATATTTGCATGCAAAGTCATAAACAAACTGTCAGGTTGAAGATGAGACTTGGACCCAAATGCAGAGATGACGAGAGCAGATCAGAGTTCAAAGATTTAATGGAGCAAACAAAAAGTCTTGAAGATGCAGGCAAAATATTTCCAAAAATACTGAAGATAGCACCAGGAACAAGGAACATACTTGAACACTGACAAACACAACATACCATACCAGACCTGACCAGAGCAGCAACAAACAGAAACCAGACCAATAATCCAACCAGCAACCGAAACAAAATGATCCCAAACAAGACAAAGACAGGACAAGGACTAAATGCACCAGGTAATGAGGACTAGCAAGAGACAGCTGACACAACAGGTGAAGCACATAAGGGTGGGGAAGAACAATCAGAAAAGGCGGGAAACAAACAAGGCCAAGGACAAGCAAAGACAAGGACCGACAAGTGGCCAAGGATGTAACCAAACAGTGGATTTCAAAATAAAACAGGAGGTTCACAAACACAGACAACATGAAACCAACTAAAACAAAGAAACTTGACAAACTCATGGACAATACATGACACAGACACAGACTGGAGGTAGGCTGTAATCTGTTACTTTCATGAAACCCACTCAGCAATTACAGGGAACTGCACCATCAGTGACTGGCCTCTGACACTGTTTACAACACCTTTAATTCAAATGAAGAAAGTTAGAGTTTGACTAATAAAATCAGCAAGTTAACTAATTAGAGAAAAGATCCAAAAAACATCCAAAGAGACTAGAGGTCATGAGTAACCGTGGTAATACCTGCAATTACTGTAAAATGCAGCTTTGCAACGATCTTCGGTTTGAGAATCAAGATTTCTAAGGCGTTGCACAGCATGTCTGCGTCTGCAGGTTACAGTATCACCTGAACATGTGTTTGGGTCACTGCTATCTAACTATCCTCACTGCTAACTATCTCATGTAAAGTTACATGCATCCCTATTGTATCTCAAACTACACCACTAACAGCAATGTGAAAAGAACAAAAACTTCCCATCAGAGGGTCCTTATTAAATATAGAAAAATGGCTCATGCAGAGAGCTTGATTAGCATTGATCTTCCCACTCCCCCTCCCTGTTCACTGCATGTGGCTGTTTGAATGACTGGGCGCTTATTCGTAGAGATAGGAGCATCAGATCAAAGTCGGCACGTTTGCCCACACACATCTTTATCGGTGCTCAGCGGCTGTCACAGGGTACACAGCACAGGCTGGATACACTTCAGTGGTTTCTATATCACACTGTATCAGAACATGGCTGCATTGGCTCGAGGCTATCGGCCTCATCTGTGTTGTGTTTTGGATTTGTCTCATTTGTATTCTGAAAACTGAAAAATTGACAAAGAAGCTTTGCCAAGTGAGCAAAGACTGACAGACAACGTAAACACAATGACAAAAAGTGGCTTTAACTGTGATCTCTTTTTTTTAAACACAACAAACGACAATTTAGATTTGTGTCTAAAAAGTAGTCACTTGGAGGATGAAAAATGTTAAGGTCATAGATCACGCGATGTAACCCAATGTTAGATGAGAGTCAGTGAAAACATGATATCAGTCTGTAACCCTGGTTGGTTGGTAACAAAGCCCTTCCTCTGAACTGGTAAGCAGCACCATCATTTTAGAAGTATCACAGATGTTATAGTTGTGCATTTTGATGCATGTAGTGTATCGGAGGGCTCCGCTAAAATGCAACACCCAAAGAAGACATGACGTTGGATGTCACCATATCCATTAAATAGCTATTAAATTACAGAGGGTGGAGAGGGGTTACCTCAAAACCATTTCCCATTACTAATACCTGTCACAAATTTTTACACACAACACACCTATAGCATTCCATAATGTCTCACATACGTATCACAGTTTCCAAATCTGCTCATTAGTATTGTCACATATTACTACGTATACTGTGTACATACTATATTCCCAAATGTTCAAATGTTCAACACACGTGTTCTCTGTGTTTCTCTCTCATAAATGTTGTTGTGTGAAGGATTTGTAGAATCCAATTGAACATGTTGTGTACCATAACCGTGCCTGCCTTGTGTATTTCAGTAGCGAAGACCAATTGGAATTGTTCTGTGGTTCCTGGTCATTGATCCAGAGGTGGCTTTGCAGGGGCTGCACACTTTTCCATTTCAGCTAAATTAATGGAAGTTCCCAAGAAAAATCATTTTGTTGACATGCTGTAATGACTGGGTGGTATCTGTCAATAATCCTACTGGCCTCATAATTGATTTCAAAATCACCTCATCCTGTATATAGACTACAATCCAGGGGGCCTTGAAACTTCTACCTTGGTTCCCTATATAACTTTTACATTGAATGGATTCTACTCCGACTCACCTTTCTGCATTCCATTGTTTTCTGTGTCATCTGCCCAGATTTGATTGCTCAGGGCCTTATGATGTACGCCAAGTCCCTCAGAAGCTAGGAAGCTAAAGTGAGCATGTGCTGCACTTTGTGAGACAGTCATTTCCTTGAAGTCAAGGACAGTAGGCAGGAAACACCTGCCAGAACTAGTTCCCGATTGCGCAACAAAATACAACTTTATCTTGGCTGACACATCAACAAAATAGACTAAAATTTCTTTGATAAATTCGAATTGTTTTGTGAAATCCCATCCGTCATCTTCCCAAAGCCCTAATCTACTATACGTTTTATGAAAGACGACAGCCTCTTCAGCAAAGTGAGAGTTTAAGGTGCCACAATACGGGCCAAATCAAATGGAAATTTTTCTCTTGTGGAATAGTCTCACTTGATCTCTTGCTCTCTTCCTGTCTGTCTCTGTAGCCATGACAGAAGGCTGGGAAATTACCCTTCATAGGAGTAATGACCTCACAGCATTGTCAGTTGCTGTGGTAGATAATTATCAAGTCACCCCAAGTAAAAGTTTTGTCTCTTAACATGACTGCCTCCTGATGGAGCGAGAACATTAGCCAACGCTAAAAGAGGGCCGAGTGGTTGAATACAAACATTATTGAAACATCAACTAGTATGGGAATTTCTGCAACATCATCATTAAAATCATTACATTGCTTACATCCTATTAATAGATTGATTGCCTGGAAGCTGTGCTACCCTTGTTCAACGCTAAAGGCTCAAAAGCAGTAAATCAACTGCTGATTTGACATTGTGATGACATTTGTGAATGAGACTTAGACTTCTCTTTATTGATCCTTATGGGATGACTCCTGTGAGGAAAATTCCAGCTGCAGTTTTAGCAAGAAAAAAGAGACAGCATAAAGACAACAAAATAACAGTAATAATGATAATAATAACAATAAGAACCTTTGTCAAATTAAGACAAAAAAGACCATAAATGATTGTCAAAGTGTCAGTGTTGAGTGCAGTGTTAAAGTGATAAAGTGACCAGGTATTAACATAAATCCAGGTGTGTATGTATGTATGTATGTATGTGTGTATGTATGTATGTATGTATGTATGTATGTATGTATGTATTGTCCTCTCATGAGGATGTTTATTACAACCTTGGCCGTGACACAAGCTTTCATTCTGAATCCTACAGTCATGTAAATATCTTCCCAGAGAGCATTCATCAAATCCCTTAATGATTTAATGAGTGAAGTCCTTGGGGAATGATGCATTATGTCTCACAATCAAAGCTTATGTTGGCCTTGAAAGTACAATGTTGCAGAAGATGATTCGGTTGACTCTTATTTTATTATCGTTCGCTCTGAAGATTGAACGAGCTTCTTTTGAACTCCAAAACAGCCACGTTTAGCTGAATGCCATTAATCTTTAAGGAACGTTTGTTTCTGGATGCCAAGTGTCGTTTAAAAGGGCCACTCAATGCAAAAAAGAGGAAAAAGAGTAATGTTCTTCATCCTTTAAATAATATCTTTAAAGTAAAAAAGGAATGAAAGCTGTAACTCTATTAGGTTGAAGAAATAAATCAACAAGTGGAAACATGTTTTTACCTTTCACCATTTTCTTCCAAATGTAATTGTAAGCGCATATTAGCAAGGTTCCATATTCATTTTATGTTGAAAGGTTCAGGTCTTGTGCTGATTTCCATATCTAGCTTTTTTATCTGTATTTTCCTTGATACACCTAAACGCTTAAACTTGTACGTACAGTACTATATGGAGTGATGTCCTGTGAATTATTGCTTTCCTCTGGGAGGAGCTTTTTCAGAGATTTTTTTAATAAGACGCTGAAAAACTATAGCTGTCTCAAATCTTTGTCCCAGTCACTAAAGTGGTTTAAACAATTATTTAGTAGCTGATTGAGCAGATGAAAAGCACGTATGAGGAAATCTGAAATTCATAAAAACAACTGTCTGAGATAACACAACAGCACTCTCCTGTGCAAATGCAAAAAAAAGTAAAGTGGACTTTTCTGAATGCCATTTCAGTGGTTATCACTGTGTGGAGATCCAGTGACTGCTGTGTAATTAATTAGAGTAATAACTGCTTTGAAGCATCCGCATCAATAAACCCTCCAACAGGCCAAGCATCGGGGAGAAGTCTGTTAACCTGGCTCCTTATCACTGCTGTCTTCCCCAAACATGTCTGCTTCCCTGACGTGTGCACATGCACAATTACATCACACCAACAAAGCTGATTGGAGGGGGCAAGCAATAAACAGAAAAAGGCTCAGATTAGCTCTAATTAGAGGCTAAAGCTACAGTAAATATAGGCATTAAGGTGGTTTAGTTTCCTTAAAGACACATGTCAGTGTACTCAATACTCGGTATAATGGGAACCCATGCATTGGATAATGCATGCACGGTATTTGATATTAATAGTGGGATGTATAGAGCACTCATTACCCAGAGTCACTCAACATTTACTGCTTAACTTGCAACAAACTAAACCCTGGGGTGATAGTGACACCATATATTTATGCAAATACTTTTTAAATGTAGTTCATTTCAGAAGTTTAACTACATAAGATGTCTCATGCTTCACTGAAGAATCCATTCTCAGTGTAGGTTCACTGCAGGCTCCAAGTTTCCACTTTCTAATTGTGAAAGTTGCAGACTGGGTCGTGTTTGGCTTCCAATTGTGAAATCATGCTCATACTTCCCAGGCTTACACTCGATTTAAGGTGAGCACAGAGAGATGTTTCCCCCTCTGCGGATAAAAACAACCTTTTAATATGAAACATCCAAGTGAAGCAATAAGCCACAACAGGAAATAAATGAGACAACATGTTTTTTTATTTTTATTTAAAACTTGGTTAAAGAGTTATGGATAATTATTTACCAGCGATAAATCAAAAGTAATGAGTGAAATCCAAAGGGCCTCCTCAACAGCAGCAAGCACCCTTCCCCAATACCACACACAAACAAAATAATGTAGCTATGAGCCTTTAATAAAAAGCAGAGCGTGCTCGGCTGACTATGATTGATGCTACAATCAAGTCCTCATCAACTAATTGTTAAAGTTACCCATCATCACATAGAGATGCAGCGTCAATGCAGATGACAATTATTCCTTGCTACAATAAAGACATCAAATGTGAGTGTCAACAAACCAGAATGAGTGGGACTCAAAAGTTGTCGTTTTTCTGAACTTTGAGTTAAAGCGAGTTTGATATTGGGCAGCAATGCTTCGATGGTGCGGCTCTTTAATAAAGTGAATTAGTGATGGATCACCCTCATGAATACATCAATCCCACCATGACTGTGAGCAAGACATTTAACTGCTATTATACAGGCTTCTATCATCATAAAATGATTCATCTTATGGGGGTATTGTTATCAATTGTGAAGCTCAGTTTGTCTTTATTCTCAGAAAATAACTGCAAATGCTCTCAAAATTAATTCCTCAGGGCAACTACCGATATTTGACCTTCATTGCATCACTTGTTCAAAACCTCCAAAATCTCCTGGTGTTTCCCTATGGAATACAGATTGACAAACATAAATCAAACAGTCCAAAGTAATAACATGAATTCATAATTTCTCTGACGGCATGCACAAACCACACTGCTAATGCAGTTTTATCATCTGTTGTGACCTCAACTGGTGATGAATGGCTTTCAAATCAGATTAGTTGCACAGCAAGATATACTGCAGGTAATAACCTGTAGATCACAGCAGAGCCAACGGAGGGAAATTAATTAACAAAAACATCCATGGACACAAATCACAGCAACTACATACAGTATCGCAGGCTCACTACAACAGAGAGATTTATTGAAGCTTTTTTTCATTTGCTTTCATAGAACAATGTCTTTAATTAAACATGTCACACCTGTAAAGCAGCAAAGCTAACAGCTTTGCAGTGTTAACTGATTGCCTGCTTCATCCACTGTTCTTTTTGTTACTTCAACGGTTTGAATCAAAGTAATCGCTATGGGCCGAAGAGTGAAATACTTACTGAGCCATATGAGTGCCTCTGGGAAGAAAAAAAACTGGAAGGTTTGCGGAATCATTTAGGATTCTGCTTAAAAAAATATGAAAAAAGACAGCGCTTAATGAGATGTATCGAGGGATTCAACGGTCATGGTATTATTTTCTTACAATTCAATCCGATACATGCTTCTGTCATTAATTTATTCCCACAGGTGTGCAATAGTTTCAGAGCCACGTTTTTTTTTCGTGGCAAGCTGCCAGAGATTAACTACAGCACATCAATATGCTTCGTACAGAGACATCCTCATCGGAATTCTACTTACTTTGCTGTCTCAGCTATGGCTCTGTTTTTGTTACATTCATTTCCATGAGCGTTATGAAAGGGTAAACCTGCAGTCAATGTCAGTGTTACTTTCTGTAGCTTAACTTGGTCTGTCACAGAGTTGAAACTTCATCTGTAGAGCCGCTTCCAGACGGAATTACTGGGGAACAGGGTTGATAAAGTATTGGATTATTATTCAGCGGATATAAAGTATATTTTGTGTGTGTGTATGTGTGTGTGTGTGTGTGTGTGTGTGTGTTCTGTGAGCACATGGGTTGCACAGGTTAATCACAGTTTAGTCATTAAGACAATCACAGATTAACCAATGCATAGACTGATTAACCAATGCTTAGACTGACGGAATAAATATCTTGGAAAAACACACAATGCACACATTGATTTTTTCCACACCCCAGTTATTGCTACCTCGTGATCGCGGGCAAGTCCATTTGTGATTAAACCATTAGAGAGACTCTCCAATCGTGAATAGAATAAATTGGGCAAAAAGGCCAACCAGCTCACAGCACTGTCACGTCCTGAGAGATCTAAACACGTTAAGATTTGACAATTACGTCGCATTTGCAAATTCCAATCTCATCTGGAAGCGCTTACGTGAACAGGCACCGAAGGCTCTCTGTGACGTGGTGCAACCATTACAGGCCAGGGGCTTGTCCACTAGTAACACATCCTTCATATCCTAGAAAACATATCCTCCTAAAAACCTCTATAAGCTGCCCATTGTGCTAAAAGCAATACAAAATAATAAGCTTTTTTAAAAGTAAACTGAAGAAGTTTTTAATTGATAATCAGACCTGTAGTCACATATAAGGGTGGGGCGGTGAGGGGTGGTGTGTACAGATGTTTATGTGTTTTTTGTATTTTAATTGTAGCAACGTTTACTGCTGGTTTTTATTACCCTGCTAGGGATGGCCATTGGAAATTAGCAATAGATATAAATGCTGTGATGCTGTACATTGGACAAGTGTGGCACAAATGTCTGTCTAAGCATCTGTCCCTATTCAAATAAACAAATTAGAAAAACTTAGGTAGGGTTAGGGTAAGTTGTAAATGTTATTGTATAACACATGTTCCTTTTTATGCAAACAAGACGATAGTATTTATGTGTATTATTTGCTAGCATTTGGGCCGCTTTACACAATCTTAGATCAGCCTACCGAGGTGTCCCATTTCACATGTCTGCATTAGATCTCATGAAACGAACCACTGAAACGATTGTGGAAACATTATTTTAAGGTACAAAAAGTTATCTAGTGTTGTTTTAAAGACATTTTTTTTTTCTTCTACCATTTATACTTTTTGAAATTTTAAGCTTTTTTCTTTTTACGTTAAAAGTCAATGGAGGTTCAAATTCTCTTCAGGCATGTTGTACTTCAAAATGCTACACCTCCCATCTACTTTGACCTACAGACGTCATTCAAACATTAAGCTATCGACTTTGACTTTTCCAATATACTATAATATAACGTTTCTTGGTGTCTCAGTGGTTTGAACTGCTCTAACTAGCACTAGCAAGTAGGGACTGCAGCCATTGACCCCAGGTTCGATCCCCAGTCCAGTCTGGACCTTTTTGTATACACTTTCCATGTACTTTCAGACTGTTGTTGAGATACTATACTGTCACTTTTTTTTTACATACTTTACTGTTACTTTTTTATCACTTTTTTCAACATTTTATACTATGGCTTTTTTATCACTATTATCAACATTGGCCTACTATATTATGGCTTTTTGGATATACTACGCTGTGATTTTTTAAGTATTGTTTTCAACATACTATCCTCTGGCTTTTTTATCACCTTTTTCCCATACTATACTATGGTTTATTCGACATGCTATGCTATGGCTTTTTTATCAATTTTTTCGACATAGTACACTATGACTTTTTTGACATAGTATACTATGGCTTTTTTGTTGTTTTTTCAACATACTATACTATGACTTTTTAATCACTTTTTGGACATACTAAACTATGGCTTTTTATCACTTTTAACAAACTATACTATGACTTTTTCGTCATGCAATACTATGGATTTTTTATTATTATTCGTGAAATACTCTACTATATCTTTTTTTTAATCACTTTTTTATCCACATGGTATACTATGGATTTTTTTATCTTATGACAGGCTATACTATGGCTTTTTTCGATTTTTTTGACATACTATACTATGTCTCTTTTATTATTTTTTTGACATACTATATTATGACATTTTCAACATACTATACCATGGCTTTTTTATCACTTTTTTTGACATACATACTATAGCTTTTTTTCAAATTTTTTGACATTCTATACTACATCTCTTTTATTATTTTCTTGACATACTATACTATGTCTCTTTGAGAATTTTTTTGACATTCTATTGTATGGCGTATTATCAATTTTGAGATACTATACTCTGGCTTTTATCTATTTTTCTCACATACTACACTAGACTTTCTCGACATACTATACTATGGCTTTTTAAACATTTTTTTTCAACATGCTATACTATGGCTTTTTTATCACTTTTTTCTAAATATTATGTCATGGCTTTTTTCACTTTTGACAAACAATATTATGATTCTTTTCAACATACTACACTATGTATTTTTTAGTGCTATTTCGAAATACTTTATTATTGGTTTTTTTTATCATCTTTTTGATGAAATGGCCTTTTTTCACTTTTTTTGACACACCTGCAGAAGGCAATAGACTACTTTTCCACTTCATCTGTCTTTGCATAAATACATAATATACTTATAAATGGCTTTGTATCACTTTTATGACATACTATACTGTGGCTTTCATCAAATTTTTTGACATACTATATTATGACATTTTGAACACACTATTCTGTGGCTCTTTTGTTAGTTTATTTTGACATGCTATACTTAGCAACAGTGGCGAGGAAAAACTCCTTTTTAGGACAAAACCTGGGACAGACCCAGGCTCTTGGTGGGCGGTGTCCGACGACCGGTTGGGGTTAAAATGAAGAGTGGCAATAACAGTCCCAAAAAGTACATACTAAACTATGTTTTTTTAATCATTTTCTCGACATACTGGTACTCCGGCTTTACTACACTTTAACTACATGCTATACTATGGCTA
This sequence comes from Etheostoma cragini, assembly GCF_013103735.1. Classification (NCBI taxonomy): domain Eukaryota; kingdom Metazoa; phylum Chordata; class Actinopteri; order Perciformes; family Percidae; genus Etheostoma; species Etheostoma cragini. Next base: position 7,220,226 of record NC_048428.1, on the reverse strand, counting down.
TTTAATACCAGTTTTTGACAAAACATACCATGATTATACTAAATTCCTATTAACATTTTAGCAAGTAGATGTTTGAAAATATTCCATTTAGTACTTTGACATGTAATTGTGGTATTTTAACATACTTTGATTTGACAAGGAGGGGCTTTGAAGCCACTCATGTAAACACAACGGGTCAGCAGTGCATCACCTTCACCACTCAGCCAAGACATCTGCCTATACCTTTCTGCATTTAATACTATGACTTTTTCCTCACTTCTTTTGACACGCTCTCACTATTTCTGACATGCTATACTATGACTCTTTCTTTAAATTTTTACTACAAACAATACTATAAGTTATTAATTATATCTTATTAATTATGGCTTTTTCACTTTTATTGACACACTATGGCTTTTTCACTTTCTTTCTACTTACTATAGTATGGCTTTTCATCACTTTTATTGACATACTATACTATGACTTTTTCAACAGACTATACTCTGGCTTTTCTATACTTTTTTGACATACTATACTATGGCTTATCAATTTAGACAATTAGTTTTACGTACTACACTATAACCTTTTCTACATACTATACTGTGGCTTTTCTAATATTCTTTTTTGACACACTATGCTATGTTTTTTATCACTTTCAAGATACTATACTCGGGCTTTTCAAAGTACTATACTATGGCATTTTAATAAAAATGTTCAACAAACTACACTTTGACTTTACTAAAGTTCTAATAACATTAGCATTTCTCTGGGTGAAACTTCTTACATTCTAGCAAATGTAATCCATTTGTCATGTTGATATGGGACCATGGTACATGAACACACACTGGTTGTAGAAGGGTGGGAGTCAAACCACGCATGCGGAGCTCATGGGGTTAGCAGTCCATTACCCTAACCACTCGGCCACCTCACTTGTCTATGCGTATTTGCATTATATATTATAACTTTTTCATCACTTTTTTTTACATTCTATACTATAACCCATTTCTGACATGTTCTAATATGACTTTTTATTTTCACGACATACAATACTGTGGGTTTTCTTTTTTCAACATACTATACTATGGGCTTTCTACATATTATAGTATGGATATTATCTCTTTGTTTGATATACTATGTAATGGCTTTTTCAACATTTTTTATCAGTTTTTTTTACATTCTTATTACTTTTTCTTCATACAATGGCTTTTTCATTACCTTTTTCAACAAACTATACTATGACTTTGTTAATATGCTATAATACTGATGACATTAGCATTTCTCTGAAAGATAATAATACCATTTTAGCAGAAGGATGTGTTTGATACAATCCAGTTATTTTGTTGACATGTAACTGTAGCAGAACAATTTACTTTGGTATGACATGGATGTGATTCAAACCCACACCCTACAAACACGATGGACTTGCAGTCCGTTAACTTAACCACTCAGACATCTCATCTTTCCATGCATTGTCACATAACATACATTTTCTCTTTTAATCACTTCTTTTGACATACTACACTATGGCTTTTTTAAATCACTTTTCACATACTTCACTATGGCTTTTTCAACATACCACACTGTAGCTTTTTATTGCTTTTTTGACATGCTTAACTGTGGCTTTTTTTGACATTGTTATCAATTTTTTCAGCGTACTATAGCCTACTATGGCTTTTCTTATCACTTTCTTCGACATACAACAAATTGGATTTTTCTTTAACATAGCCTGCTATACTAAGGCTTTTTATCACTTCTTTCAACATACTCTATAATTACTTTGTCAGATTCAATAATATTTTTTAACACAATTTATTTCAACATTCCATGGCTTTTCATTACCTTGTCTTCATACTATACCTTGACTCATCCATTACTTTTTTTTTGGAAACTATACAATGACTGTGTTTAACATACTATACTAAAATAGTGATAACATGATTTTAGCTGAAAGAGTTGTTTGACAGAATTCAGTTATTTTGTTGGAACATGTAACTGTAGCAGAATAAGGTAATAAGATATGATTTGATTCAAACCCACGTGTGGTGAACCCACAGGTTTAGCAGTCCATTGCGTTAACCACTCGGCCACCTCATCTGCCTATGCACACTCTGTACACGTGCAGTAAAGTACTATAGTGTGGCTTTTTTCAACATAAAAAAAAAATGTTTTTTTTACAATTTTTTCGACATGCTATACTATGGCGTTTTATCCACATGCATGCAGTACACAGTGGATTAGCAGTCCATTTTCTTATCCACTTGGCCACCTCATCTGCCTATGCCTACATAGATAAAATACAATACATTTTTGTAATCATTTTTTTGACACACTATACTATGGCTTTTTGAAATACCACACTATAGCTTTTTATATCCCTTATTTCTATATTCTATATAATGGATTTTACTTGCAGTGTGGATTTTTAAATCTTTTCTTCATGCCATACCCTGGCTTTTTTATACCAATTTTTAACAAAATATTCTATGACTTTTTTACTACTTTATTTGACATACAAAACTATTTTTAGACTTTTTAGATATGCCCCACTAGGACTTTATCTACATACTACACAAAAAAAACGATAACATGAGCGTTTCTTTGGGAGAAAATGATAACATTGTAGAAAAGAGAGTTTGAATGCAGCCAGGTATGTTGGTGGTATGTAGCTGTAGCAGAATAACTCACACTGGTTAGAGGAGAATGTGATTCTTTACTCTCATCTGCAGAGCACAATGTATTAATTCAATTCAATTTTCAATTACATTTTATTTATAGTATCAATTCACTTTACAGATAGAGTAGGTCTAGACCATACTCCAGAATTTACAAGGACCCAACAGTTGTAGAAGTTTCCTTTAGAGCAAGCAACAGTGCAACAGTGGCGAGGAAAAACTCCCCTTTGGGAAGAAACCTCGGACAGACCCAGGCTCTAGGTGGGCGGTGTCAGACGACCGGTTGGGGTTAGAATGAAGAGTGGCAATAACAGACACATAAAATAGTAGTTTGTATTAGTTCTTTGTAGTAGTTCATGGCATAGCAGGGCATTGTGCGGCATTGCAAGGCACAGCAGGACGTAGCTGGGCACTGCAGAGCGCAGCAGGATGTAACATGGCATTGCAGAACGTGTAGCGGGACCATGGCGACAGCTGCAACCATGAGTTTGGAACCTCCCTGATCCAAGGAAACAACCTGGGGGAAAAAGAACAGAAGGACTCCGGGGAATGATTCCCCAGAGCTAGGTTAGTAACAGGCATTTCTGGGACATGGATGCACACAAATGGAAAGATGGAAATATACAGGAGAGAGGAGCCTAGTGTGTCGAAGGAAGTCCCCAGCTGTCTAAAACTATTACAGCATAACTAAGAGAGACAGGGTAAAGAGAGGAGCCTGGTCGGGCTAGAACTCTCCCCAACCGGATCAGGCTGTATGCCCTGCCTCCCTCTAGTTTTATTATATTATTGATTGTATGATAGATAAATCTGACAACTATGATGAGAAGCAGGTGAGCTGTTGCTCTAACCAGTCTGCCACCCTGTCTGCTTTCATGTGAATTCAAAGTAAAGGTCCGATTCAACAGTGAATCGGTATGCTGTGACTTTTTAAATCACTTTTTTGTTAAAAAACAATCAATTTAGTTTACCTCCCGTAGCTAGGTGTATTGGGACATAAACATAAAACCAGATGTATTTGGTTAAAAAGAATTCCTTTCATTTTAGTCTAAATAGTTCTTAATTTCTGCTATTCTAACTCAAACATTAGGTACAATTTAAAAAGTGAGGTTTATTGACCGTAAATTCCTAAACTAACTGTGAAACTAGGTAATAAGTTAGTGTTACATAGTGTTAAAAACGTCAAAAAAAGTGTCAAACTTTTTTTTTAAAGCATCAAAAGTGTTGAGAAAGGGATCAAAACGTGAGAAAAAGTGAAAATCGTTGACATAAAGCCTCAACAAAAGTTTTGGTTTTCAATTTTGCAAAACGATGAAAAAGGTTAAAAAAAAAAAAGTTTGCTTACTATTCTCACCACTTAACCTTTTTTTTAAGCAATTACTCCAGTAATCCAGTTTAGCTTTTGTAATTTTGCTTTTCAGCATTCAAAAGCTTTTTCTGCATCAATGCATTTTCTATTCACATTATGGAAACCATAACAGGATTGTTACTAAATGCCTAAGACGTGAAGAAGTTACCCTAACTCTTCAACCCTGCACGTACAGCAGGTTTCATTACAATGACTCATCACAGCAGGATCCCGCCCTCTGCTAAAGGACTTTAACTTTGTTTTCATATTAATGGTTCCCAAGGGCTAGAGCTGGTGATGGTATATCTATAACATATATCATATGTCTATAACAGTTACAGTAAATTAAAAAGTGACTGCTCCAAAGCGTTGGAGCCAGCCTGTCTTCCCGCTCACACACTAGTCGCTCTTTAGCAGCCAGGAAATGCTGCCGAATGATTGACACCCGAATCATGTGCAATTGAAACCCGGAGGAGTCTCTGCGGACTGGACTCCGTTTATTGGACCACCTTCAAGGGCGCATGACAACAACAGGGAATTAGGGCTGAAATGAATAATCAACACGGTTGATTGGAAAGGGATTAACAAAAACAAATAGCTCAATAACTACTACAGTTTTGCTAATTAAAAGTTCTCCTTGTACCTTGGAGAATTTATTCAAATCTTAACTGGGGCCCAGTCCTACAGCTTGGTGTCTGTCACTGAAAAATAATGACTATTACTTTAGCTGGAATTACTCACGCATGCTTCTTAAAAACATTTGGCCCCCTCTCTATCGGCCCCTGTCACCCTTGAGATGTTTTGTTTCAATTATTGCAAACTTTCCAGATGGTTTCCTTTCATGTTTTGTTCGGTGTACTGTAGTAATCAATCTGTAGGCCAACTGATCTGTTATGGCAGGAAGGTTTGGACCGAATTCAGACCGCCTCTCTATCCATCCCTTATCTGTAACTGCTTATCTTTCCCGGGGTCATTGAAGGCTGGAGCCAGCTGACATTGAGGCAAGAGGAAGGCTACATCCTGGAAAGGTCTCCAATCAATCACAGGAATGACGCATAGAGACAAGACAGACAACCATTCACGCTTCCATACACACCTGAGGGCAATTATGGAATAAATCAGCCAAATTAACCTAACCTGCATGTCTTTGGACTGTGGGTGGAAGCCAGAGAAAACCCAGGCTGACATGGGGGTACTGCAAACTCCACACATAGGGGCCAATCTTTAGCATGAACACAATGTGATTCAAATGCAGCTTTCAATGAACAGCAGCGCTTTGAGTGATTCTGTTCTGTCAGTAGACTGAGGACTACATTTCTTATCTATACTCTTTTCATACTGTCATGTTGTTTCACTGACAGCACGTCATAAGATGCTGCAAAGTTGGGTTCATATTGCAGGGGAATTATGAAAGCCTTTTGCACAAAACTATGGTTTCATAACTTACAATGTGGCACGGTTTCAGCAGGAGGACCCAAATGCAGGACTTTTCAGGAAAATGTACGGCACAAACTCTATTTTGACTCTGCAACTTAGAAATGACACACGAACAGGACTCTCACAGGAACGAACTGAGAGACAAAGAAACAGAGGAGTGTAGAAATACATAGACCAATCAACAGAAAGACAGGATTTGACAAGACAGTAACGGGGAACAGGTGATAGCACAAACGGAGGGAATCTAACGACACAAAAGGGAAGAAGGGGGAGCAGAACTGGAGGTTCTGATTGTACAGAACAGGTACAATTGACTCATCTCAATGAGTCAATTGTGAATTTTGCCTAAGGCTCATGATGCAGAAAAAGAGAAACGGCCTAGGGAAATCAGATGCCCATCCAAGAAGTTAGCCTCTGCCTATGGGACTCGTTTGCCAGAAAAGTCCTTTGACATTTAAAATAGCCTGGTAACTGTCTGGGACACTGGGTGATCAGGACTGACAAGTGTAAAATTAAGAATGTAAGCAAAATGTTCATTAAGGTGATAAAATTGTTATTTTGGAGCCAGTACAATTACATGTTAAGTTGTGGGTAACTACTTTCTAATTGTGTCATCTCATTATTACTGTGTTGATATATATGGAAGTCAGACCAATACAATGTGACATGCACACAGAACTGCAGTGCCAAAGGAGAGGAAAATTTGATTCTACTAGATTAAATTAATTAACCACTGCCGACTGTATAAATTGGTTAATTAATTCAAAAAAACGTTTTGTGATAAAGTTTTACGCATTGTGCTTAACAAGAACTGAGTGTAAAACCACATCACTTAATGGACTTAGCAAATAAACACGTTGTCATATGTTTCCCAAGATTTGAAATTCAATGCCAGCTTAAAAAAATCTTGTCCATGAAACTTAGTCTTTATGTGGTGGATCTCTAAAAAAGCAGCGCACAGGAGCAGTGGACGGGTTCAGCAACCTTTTGGCTGGTCTTTATCACACTTGTAATAACAGAGACGAGAGTAATTCCATTGATAATGAAATCTGACTCAATATATTCACCAGCCTTCTTGTCATTCTGCACACACTCTGCTCAGTCTGTCACTTTTTGGAGTAAATTAATCATTCCAGCTGTTATTTACATGCAGTGTGTCCACAGTTGTATCAGCCAAATTATTGTCATAAACCTCACTAATTCTGAGCACTCTCCAGTTTGGAGATTTAACGGACTTGCGGACTAACGGACTCATCAAACTTTAAGTCTTGACATGTTTTCCCCCTTTTCCTCTTGCTTGCATTGATAAAAGTCGACTATATTGATACGAGAATTTACAAGAGTTTAATGAGCCCCTTCTTTCCTCTAAACATCTCGATGAATAAACACACAACTAAACAAGCTTACTGAAACACTATAAATGCAAATGTGAGTGGCTGAATTGCGTTTCATTTGCATAAAAAAAGCTATATACCAACTCATTTCTGTCTTAATTGGAAGAGAAGTCTCACATTCTTTTCCTTTAATTGACAGAAACCTGAAGGTCAAACATAAAAATGCATCTCTAACACTTCTCCTGTAAGGACACTTGTTGCTCACACATAGTGACAGACCAGTTGCTATAGATACTGGACCAGCTTGTCGTCCATCTCCAGCTTGTGTAGTTCTGACTGGATGTTATTATTTTCCATGCCTCTGATAAATGTTCAGCACTGCATTTACATACATTTAATCTACACCAGCAATCTGCGTGTTATTAGCGCCAGTTTTACTGAGGCTGGAGCCAACTTCGCAGTCAGCGACTGGAACTGCCCTTTGGTCATATTCTTAGAAGGAAGGAGAGCTCAATGGGAGCAGATTAGAGTGCAGATCAAAATGATAATATAGTGATGCTTCATAGAAATACAGATTAATGAAGCAATGAGATTCTAAAGCATTTACTGCAAAGGCCACCTGAGAAAACGTATATTAGATTCTGATACAGTGCATAGAGAGATTTGTAAAGTTCTGCAACAGACAGAGTCTATAAGCAACTCAGCTGCTATAACCAAGGAAACAATGAAACAGAATTACATAATAAGATCCATAAATAAAATGACAGGTAAAAACCAAATAAGCTTTCGCAAGAGTTGCTAGATCATGTCAGACAGGACATGTTGGAGGATCCTATTAAAGTGATGTGTAAAATTAATTGAGATTCATTTGTTCATTCATTAATAGTCTAGTTACAGAGTAAAATGCACAATAACAAGAATGGTGTCTACAGCCATGCTAGCAGTTCTGTGAGGCTGCAGGTAGTGACAGTGTTGCTCCCAATGGCACAATGGTGCAGTGTTTATCAAGTTTACCATCTAAATCTGGAATGCAAACTTGTACTAACAAGCATAGATGATGAGTATAGATAATGCTGATGGGAATGTCTTAGTGATGCAGGTATTTGGCAATAAACAACCAATTAGGATTTGTACATGGTTGTGCAGAGGATCATCAAAGTTATTAGAATCGATCCTGAGGTTGACATGTACTGTATCTCCAACCAAATCCGTAGTGGCACTGGAGGAAAATCCATGAGTTAAAGTCTGAGAACTGTGAACACCTGTCCAAAATGGGCTGTTCTAGATGTTGAGTTATGTTACTGGATGAGAGAAAACTTTAAAGTTCTAGGGTTCCTAGAAAAAACTCCTTGGCTCCCCAAAGACCTCCTCTGGGGACCAAGAATATCTCTACCAAATTGCATAAAAATCAACCACATAAAAATGAATGAAAGAAAATTTTAACCTAATGGCAGTACAGAGGAGACGTTTACAACATATACATTTGTTGAGATGTTTAAATTTAAACAGTTTTTTGCACATGTAACTACATTTAGCTAATTGCTTAGTAGAAAGAACCCTTTTAACCTTTTAACTTTCCCACATGCATCAAACGAAAAGAATATGCCCAGTGAACTCAACACCAGGTGTATTGCTTTAGAAGAAGATTGATTACATTACCACATTAACTGCCAGGAAGGCATGAACGCTGCTGACCAGACCAAAGCTCACATCTTTTATTTTGGAAAAGGGCTGTAAACATCTCATGTACTGATGTAACTCTCTCTCTCTCTCTCTCTCTCTCTCTCTCTAATAACGGACTGAATGGCCAAACGGTACCCTGTGCTGATTCTTTAAAGTACCCATATCCCCCAGATCCTGTAAGTGCTTTGACTTTAAGCCAAAATGTGTCAATCACCAAAGAAGCCTGTTGACGCCACTTTCCCCCACCATCTCTATGAGCTGTCAGGAGTGTGTAAAGAAACACTCCATCTTCTTGTGTCCTCTGTCTCCAACAGGAAGCACTTATCCACAGTATTTGAATTTCCATTTGAACAAGCTGAACAGAGTGCAACATAAAGGCTGTTTGAGTTGTTCTTGTACATGTCCCTGATATTAACCAGTGTTCAGTACATGACTGAATTGCTGTGACTCCTCCTGATCCAGAACTCGTTCAAATCACTCTGCCAACACTAACCCTCAGCCCGAGCTAGGTGCTGACAATTTGAGTGGACGGCTCCCGTTTTTAACATTCCCACAGGCATACAAATGACACAGATAATTACACATACAAGGCACAGAATAAAGTTGAAAAGGGGACATGTTGCATTGGACGGCACAGAAAAATATATATACCTATATACTGAGGTGATTACAGAACGTAAATACCTCTAATGAAAAAGGTCACAACAATAAATAGATGGATCATAACTCTGCACGGAAGGAATCCACTGTACACGCAATCCTTAAATCCCCTCATTGTAGTTTTGTTCTTATGACATTTCTCACATCCACATTCAGGGTTTCACAGCCCAAACCCCTTAAATAATGTGCTCCTTTGGTGCAGCATTCCCTCTGCAGCCTGCAGCCTTCAGCCCGCTCCTCCCACACACAGAGCTAGGAAAACTTTAGGTTCCAGGTCCAAGCTTTCACTGCAAATTTCTTTTAAGCCACCCCTCTTCCAAAACTATAAATATATTGACCTGTGGTGTAGGTTCTTTGACCACAATAAAAGTTGTGGCAACATGGGTTACTGCATACCAGCACAGCTTCAGGAAAGTCTGTTCTACAGTACTAATATACAAGGCTAACCTATTGAGCTGAGGATATGGCAAAAATTATCCCCATCCCCCATTTTTTACAACATGTATTGTAAACTGTACAGTGTCACGTAATGAGTTGATATTATTGTGAATACATGTGTATTATAACATTCCCGCTTCCATGTCTAGCTGAAAGGGACAAAATACATATATACTAAGGTGAATTCCATGTCTGAGGGTCTCATCTCATGAAATGATCCTGGAGTTATTGTGCACATGAAAACATTGAATTAAAGGTCATTTATTAACACACGCATGTCTACATATTGTATAGTAGTATACAATGACCTGCTTTGAGATGTATAAGGTAATGCAGTATCGGAAATAGAGTAAGGTTGGAAAAGCCTGTGCTTTCAGAGAGAATGCTTGTTTGCATTCATGTGAGCTACAGCAACAAGCCATGGTTTACCAAAGAGCTCAGGCAAGGGAGACACGTTGAGGCAGCTCACAAGGCACAAAATAGAGAGGAATACAGAGCAGCAAAGAACCAGCCCAACAAGGAAATAAGAACATGAGGACACGTTGGACAAACACTTCTCTACCTGATTCAGGCCAGGGGCTCTACCCGCAGGCATCGCTTTAAGGAAGCAATTAGTCCAGTTTTGTATCCCTAATGCAATTTCCATTCCATGTATTGCTGCCAGCATTTTCTTTTTACATGAACAGTACATTTGCCCTTTGAATTAAAACAGGGAATATTCTTTTTAAAACAAGTATGTATACACTAGTTGTGGCAGATGGGGATTAGGAGAGAGAGAGAGAGAGAGAGAGACATTTATGTGACAGAGGTTTGAAACTGGTTCTGGATTACAGTACCATGCTTTAAAGGTTTGGACAAAAAACTCATTGAAAGCACAATACATTTAACATAAATACACAGATTGATTTTCTATCTTGGTTGTAAGAGACTAACTCTATTCACACAGGTCTTTCTACCTCTTGTCAGATTACTGATGTTGAGTTAAAATGAAGTTTTTATTTTTTATTTCTGTGCACATGTAAGCTGTTCTGTCTCCACTGTTTTTCTTTTTGCTCTTTCTTGAACTTGTACATTGTGCTGCAAAAATATTTTTGCTCATAATGTCCATTCAGGTTTATGTTTGATCTCTTTTCATCAATTAATAGCTCACAGTGCAAAGAGCAGTAAACTCTTTTTGTAGCCCGAGGATGACCAAACCAAACCACATTGCGACAACATGGGACGTTTATTCCTGCCATCTAATATGACCCACAACAACGTTTTAGGAATTAACACACCTTGAAGTGTCCTTGTATCTAAACCAGAGAATGCAATGTTCACGGTTTTAAAGTGACTGTGTGTTACGTGTAGACATTTCTGAAACTGTTTAATGTTCCATCTGATGATCATAAATGGAGTGTAACAGCAAATAAGACTAACAGTGAAAAGAATGCTATTTTTATATAGATTTTATTAAGGCCTCTCCCCGGGTCCAATTTTGCTGCATAGTCATAAAATGATTTACGGCAGGTAGACGGCGCCACGGTAACACATTCTGACGGGTCACAAGTTTCTTCTGAACATCAGAAAAGTCTGTGTTAGTGAGGATGCAGGTAATAGGCAGCAGAAGATGTCTTTATGTAGGCCTAATTGTATTTTATTTAGTTTTTTTTATCAATCTCATTTTATTTCTGAAGATATCTGCTGCAGTTACAGCTGATACTGGGGCAGGGCTATCACAGAAAAGAAGGCAATTAAATGAAGAACAACTGAAAGCTTAAAGGGAAAGTAAAAGACGACTTGTGAAAACGCGAATCAATCTGTCGGCTTTCAACAGATGGAGACAGATGCGAGATTGTAAATGATTGAAAAACGTCAAAGAATTGGCCCTCAGGTATATAATATGTCCATTTCTTTCATAAAATAATTTTACAATGCGCAATGTGGTTGCATGTCACTAGCCGACATTAAATTACATCCTCCTTCCATTAAACGCAGACGTTTTTATTCCTTTAGTCCATGTTGGTGTTGGCCCACTGTTTTCTTTTCCCTTGTCTCCCTGTCCTTGTGGAAAGCGTCTGTGGGTTTCGTGAAATGCGCTATTTTAATCTAAGTTATTATTATGTTGTTTGTTACAACAATCTATTAATGCTTTGGCTTGTGACATAGTGACGGTGATGCCCGGTTTAGCTCACGAGACACCGAAAGTAGTCTAAGTTACTGTCGGCAAAACTTGAAATCCAACAATGCATCTGTTACGTGTTGTCTTATTGTAAATGAATAATAAACAGTTCTGCAAAGAGAGCATCTACCAAGAGGAAACTGATCCCCTCGCATAGAAAATGAGAGAATGTAAGACACTGAACAGATAACACATGGTTACTGTGTGAATTTGGCAAACATGGGCAACTTTTGCCGTCACTTGATAGGGACTGTTTTGCAACATGGGAGATTGTGACATCTGCCGAAGCAATCCCCCTGTGTGCCTGCTGACTGTTCTGTGTTGAATGACACAGGGAAGATCAAAAGAACAACAGATGCTGCATAAAATTAGTTGGATTTAGGAACCGCTGTGTGTTAGTGTGGATGCTAATGTGCATGGTACTGTAATTATTATGACGCCTAGTTCTTACGTAAAGTACAATGCATTTATAATATCAGCATTATGAGCAAGTATATTGTAAAAAAATGACAGAATGCTAGTGGGCTACCAGATGCATATAACCGGTGCCCACTGTGACAGTGTACTGCAGCAGTTGGCTATATGGTATTATTTAACATGTGGATACATTCTCATTAAAAATCATTGCCCTCTCTGTGGCTCTCCATAAAAAGCTGCCTTCTTTCTGCACAAACACAACAGGTTCTTTTGCTGCGACCCACATTGCTTCACCTTCACCTCTGTTCCTGACTCATTTCCCCTCCATCCGTGCATTGCCACTAAACAACCATATCGTGATGATGCAGGGTCAGAGGCGAGAAAGTGTCAGGGCTGAATTAAGATTCATTCAGCTAGCTTTGGTTTTCAGAAGAAAATTCTTCACTTACTGTACACATGAGAAGGTCCTATCTGGTCCAAGTCATCCATTGCCCCTGTCCTCTTATCAGGATCAGTGGATCCTGGCACAGTCTTTCGCTTCAAGGACACATCCCCCCTCTGAGTCTCTCAGACATCACCAAACTGGTCTCCTAAACGCATTCCAGGACTTATTTTGAGATTATGTGTTGTAAATCACTTTCTCAATGTGGCCACATTTTTCCTCCACCAATCTGGTCCACTTCAATTTCAGCTCCTGATTTTCTATATTCTCTTAAATTACTTTGCAGGTCTCTGTGATAAAGAGTGATGGGAAGTTTGTTTCTGTATTGAGAAAAGCTGAGAGTGAAGAGAGAGAAAGTCCACAGTGTTGTACCCATTTGTTCAAACTACAAAAAAAAGGTGATGAAGAGTTGTGTGTTTACTACACACAGCTGATAACAGATCCACAGAGATGCAGTCAATGGCTGCACAGTGTCATTCATAGACATTAAACAATCCCATTTTCATGTGAAAAAACATATTTACTCAGACATTCTGATCATCTGAGCATAAAACATGGGGGGGGAGCTAGTTTTCATTTTCATTTGTTCCATTCCTTCAGTCCCTTTAGAAAGCTCTCCATTTGCATGCACTTGGAGAAAACTGTTTGTCTGGAGAAACTCTAAACTAAAAACATTATCTTATTACTTTCTTGATGTATTTTTGAGACAGGTGCGTAGGAAAGGGACAAATGAGTAAAAAGTTGCAAACAAACACCTGCACACTTGCGAAGATAAATTTAATGGCAATGTTTCGCTGCTAGACCTTCACCAGAAAATAATCAGGCATTTTGCAAGATAAAGGTCTAGTGACAAAACATTTCCATCGAATTTATCGTTGCAATTTAGACACACAATATTTTTCTTTGATCTTCACATGTTCTATGAAATAATTAATTTCAGGCACTTTATCTGGGTCTGCAGCACACTGCATGTAAAGCTTTTCTGGTGTTTCCGGTGTTTCAGTGTTGCGTATGTGTCCTCCGATGTGTCCTCCAATGTGTCATCAGTCGGCACTCATTAGCCAGGTTCATCTGCCTGTGTGCTCGTTGTGTTTGGTACGTCAAAGTGTTTCTGACTCTGATATGGAAATGTGAGTGGGTTTATCGGCCCTTTGAACAGTGCGATGCTAGTTTGATCATTTAACATCTCTGGATGAAATGACTGCTATGACCTCTAGGATGATCACAGGCTTGTGAAACTGTATACTCACTGCAGAAGCAGGACAGCTGGGTAAGATACAGCAATGAGCTTTTCAAAAAAATATCCCTCAAAGACTATTGTAATATTGTAAGAGAGTAAGGACGGAGTAAAATGTACTTTGCTGCCCCTGCCAAACATGTTGTTCTGTTGTAGTATTGGAAAATTATTCTGGTACAGTCAAGATACATTTGTGCACAATGGGATTTACCGACCTGTTTTCATTCTCAACTCGTCACATATGGATGCTTAATCAGAGCCCCAAAGCTACACTTTTTAAAACACTGGGTACTTTGCGTCAAACTATGAGGCTTCACCAATAGCAGTTTTAACAATATAAATTCTAACAAAGCTACCTGGTCAGGTTTAGGCAACAAAACTGCATGGTTATTTTTAAGGAATGAATCGTTCTTTGGGTTAACCCTTGTTTGGTATTCGGGTCAAATTGACCCATTTCCAATTTTTGCAAGAAGAAAAAAGGTACCATTACCAGTCTCATTATCCATTTGTAGAAGCCATCCTCTCTTTGACTTCAGCTTTTTCCCAGACGGCATCAAGTTAGCGTTAGATAAAATTTCATTGAATCCATTTTTTCTTCTACTCGTGAAATGTTTCCTGTGCCACTGGCTGCAATACAACTCCAAAGCATGATTGATCCACCCCCATGCTTAACAGTTGGACAGAGGTTCTTTTCATTAAATTCTGTGCCCTTTCTTCCCCAAACGAACCTTTGCTTATTCCGGCCAAAAAATTCTATTTTAACCACATCAATCCACAGAACTTGTTCCAACCATGCATTAGGCTTGTCTATATGTTCATTTGAACACTTCAAACACTGATTTTTGTGGTGAGGACGTAGAAGAGGTTTTCTTCTGATGACTCTTCAATGAAGACCATATCTGTACGAGTATCTCTTTATAGTGGAATGGTGTACCACAACTCCAGTGTCTGCCAGGTCTTTCTGGATGGTCTTCCAGATCTTGCTTTAACTTCAACTGTTCCTGATGACAGCCATTTCTTAATTCCATTCCAAACAGAGGATATTTGCATCTAAAAACGCTTTGCTATCTTCTTATTGCCTTCTCCTGTTTTGTGAGTGTCAACTATTTTCAGTTTCAGTTTTCTGCTTAGAAGAAGCCATGGTGCTGATTGTTGGGGCGAGGTCAGATGAGTCTGGGCATTTAAAACCTTAAGATTGACATCACCTGGTCTTTCCAGACGGTGATTGAGAACAGTCCGTAACACTGTCAGGTCTCAGCTTTCCAAAGGGGTGGGGGGGAGGGGGTGCATGCTATAAACTCTGCAGGGTGCCCAAACTTTTGCAGACGCCATTTTTTTGTTTTCTGTTATGTTGAAAGTGTAAATGATGGAAATAAAATCAAACTTTTTGTGACATATTATACAAATGTCAAATCTGTCATTTGATGCCTTTTGGAGAGTTTTCCATCTTTTCTTGGCTTCTTTATGCAGATTAATACAAATTTTTACCTGGGGTGCCCAAACTTATGAACCCCACTGTAGATGCAGATGGATTTCCATTGGAGTTAGTGGAAAGCCCGCTGCGTCTCATCGGACACCAAAGGGTGCCTTGTGCGTATTTGACAACCTGGGAATGAGAACATTCTGGATTTACTTGGGCCTATCTGTGTTACTTTGCAGTGTTTAGGGATTTCAAACTTTTTATACTGGAGGTGACTTCTGATCAGCAAGTAAAGCCTTGGCTGAAAACACTTTGATGAGGTCTTATCAACTCTCGGTACTCTGAAAGACCCTGCCTTATCAGCTGTAGGTAAGGCTATCACATTCTAAAACGAATAATTTTTAAAGCACATTTTACAGGCAGGTTTTCTTATTTTGCTTTTAAAGTCTCTTTTTTTCAGTTACCAATTCTATTCTTTTTTTCTGCTGCTCTTCACATAATTTATTTAGCAGCCTTGTGGGTAGATAGACAGTTCTTTAACCTGAAAGTTACAGGTATTATCTTGCAACAATCAATGTCTATTGACAGAATTGTGTCCTGAGTAAGTATCCCTGGTAAGCAACTGACCCCTTACCTGATCTCTAATTGTAATTTGCCCTGGGTGAATGTGTCAGTTAAAGTTAGTCCTGAAAGATACTTCACTCTCTGCAACAGTCAGTGACATTTTAAAATTAAAACAGCATAGAGGCATCATTTAAATCATAAATTATGCATTTCTTTTAAATAAGCAACTACAAAGGATTTATGCCTTTTATAGTAATAGACAGTGGAAAAAGAGTATTGTGCCTTCTCGCATCCAGCCTGCACTGAACTTTCATTGTAAGTTCCTTGCATGAACCAGCACACCATGTTGACATTCAACAGAACAGTGAAGGAGCTGTATCTGCAGGCAGATGAGCAGAGGTCTTAATTAACACAAGGAAAGAGAAGGGACAATAAACAAGCGAGCCCACATAACCCACTCCAAGCCATTTATCAAGAAATGATTTAAGTAAACACTGCTTTATCTCTCTATTGGTGTATTTCTCAGCCTCTGTCCCCCATCTGCTCTGTACTGTGACTTCTTCCGACATACTATACTACAATATTTTTTATGACTTAAAAAAAAAAAAAACGACACACTGTATTGTCCCCGGGGGGGAAATTCATTTTCGGCACAACGATGCTTCACACATTACAAACAGTGAATAGTAATCTACAATCAGATTAAAAAATACCAGTCAATAAATAGAAAACGGTTAATCAATAAATATATCTGGTAAATATATCTGGTGCAATGATAGCGGGTAAGAAATGAACATGAGATCATATTTTATAAATATGAAAAACACGCTAAACATACACTATTTTTCAACATACTATACTATGAGTTTTGTCAAATTTTTGCGGGTCCTAGAACTTAACGTTCTTAGAACCCTTTTTTTTCCTTGCGTCCTTTAACTCTTTCAGCTGCCTCTTCAGGACAGGGTCGTTTCCCTTTTCCACATAGTGGTGGTTAGATGGCTGAGTTAGTTGCAAATGGAAAAATTGGAAAAAAACATTCGGGGGAGAGTAGTTAGTAGAACTGGTTAGAAGTGGACTGCTCCTATAACTACGTTCCTGTAACTACTTGGTCAGAAAGAGGCTTATGACATTTTTTTTTTTTTTACATACTATTCTATACTTTTTTACTCTTTCCTCCTCCCATTTGTGGTTCTTCGTCCATGTGTGCATGTATTTAGCATTCAGGAGAGCATTGGAAAGAAAATTACATGTGTACATTTGTATCATGCACAGAGGATAGAATAAAGGTGAGATTGATCTACAACACTGGTGACTTAGCACAAGAGGCAAGGGAGGGTGTAGTCACAAGCAAGGGTTAAATCAAATAGTCAATCGGGGAAGCATGAAAGTGCCCCCAGCTTCCCTCCATAAAATAATCCATATGCTGTGGATTGAAATGACTGTGAGATTCTTGGGCTGCAGTGACATTTTTAAAGGGTCAACCATAAAAAGACAGAGACTGTCTAAGGGGGAGTGGGGGGGAATCATTACTCTCCAGGCCTACACCACCTTATCATCCTCCAACAGCCTTAGTCTGGAAAGAGAAAGAAACATATGCAGAGGGCGAGAAAAAGAGAAAATATTCAGGTGTTGAGGCTGCAACTCAAATTACATATCATCCCCCCTGCATACATAAATTAAACACTCAAGCCAACAAACCTGGATGCTGCCAGCACAGGAAAACAAATCTGATAGCACTGACACATCTGGCTGGAAGAAAATAAAACACAACACAAACAGTGTCAAATGTTTAAGTGTCATCATTTAATCAAGTTAACAAGGCATGTACATTGATTCATCAGAGAATAATAAAATAGACAAACCTTCATTGCACACAAGCCCATACAAGGAAATTATGAGTCCCACTGAACTGAAATTACACTACAGAGAATAAACAAGATTGACAATTAATTGCTGAAAACAAAAAAGCTAAAGAAAAACAGCCTCAGCTGTTGCTGGATAACAGAGTCTTTGTCTTCAAAGAGACGGCTTATTGTCTAAGAAGCTAATATCACACACACCATGCCCAGCCCTTCCACACTATATGATACTAAGCTGCAAGCATGAGAAAAACACATGCAAGAAACTACTCTTCCCCTTGTTTTCTTTCTGAGGCAGACTTGGCTTTACCTTCAGGCTACGCTTTGTCGTTGCCTCCTGTGTTCTTACTCCTGACAATGGAATCTGGGTTGGTGTGCATGAGAAAGTAAGGAACTGATTGAACTTATAGGATACTGCTGTACTTACAGTCTGTGGGATAACAGCAGGCTAGTTCTACATGCTACAAAACATAAAAAAGGATACATTTATACTGGCATGCCACTACAAAGTGTTAAATCATTATGGATTTGCTGTGCTCGGTTCCCTATCAACAGCAACTCCAAACCAAAATGGCAGATTGGTTGTGGCAGCGTAGTGAGCTATTTCTCACATTAGCCCTTAGTATTGCAGGAATGTATGCTTTAAAACACCAGGGGAAAGTGTTCCTTTGTAGGTAGCAGCTCAGTCTGAAAATGCATGTGAAATAACACTTCAGCGACAGGTTCTTCTCACTGCTGGATAACAATCACTTCTGGGACACACAGAGATCATTTAGCCCCAGGCTAGGTCACCTTCATCCTATATACATGAAGCTTTCATCTGACTTCACTGGGAGAACAATAGCCTCCAGGTCACCTTTACTGTCAGCCTTTCATTATTGCTGGAATAATGTTAAAAAGAGTTATGGTTTGATGAGACATCAAAGCACATAAAGTTTAAATAATTAAGATATTTTAGAACTGTATTTTTAACTTGAGGAGACCTGAAAACCCATGTCTGCTATCATCCAAAGCAATCTAAGACAACAAATAGAGGTGGAAATTTAAAATGGCTTTACTGATTTCAATAATAGTTTAAGATTAATAAAAAAAAATTAAGTCACTGACCATGTAAGTGTTAGGTATTTAAAACATTTTTTTTAAAGGGACAGTTCACCCCAGTTGGTGGGAGTTGCCCAGTGTTGGCAAAATCAGCCTTAGAGATGTCTGCCTTCTCTCCAATATTACACAACTAGATGGCACTCGGCTTGTAGTCCTCAAAGTGCCAACAGGCTACTTTCACTGATCCGGTTATGAGCAATTTCACTTAGGAATCTTTTTCTTTCTACCAGCATATAAGCATACTCTTGCATGAGAGGCTCAACCTCCTTGCCTGAGCTGTAACTGTAGCTAACTAACACTGCTAGCTCACCTTAGCTAGCTAACGCTACAGCTCAGCGGATGAGGACTCCATTGTCCATGACTATGCTGCCTTCTGCGTGGTAACACGGTTGGCGGGTGCAGTTTTGTGGACCTCCGCCAAGACCCGGCCAATTCACTCGAAAATGTAGGTGGTCCTTCCTTGGCCTCTGCTACCCCTTTTAACCAAGTTTCATGAAAATGGATCCTGCTGACAGACAGATAAGTGGGAACCAAAAGCATTACTTTCTTGGCGAAGGTAATAAGCTCTGTGGAGCTTATGGGCAGCGCAGAGAAAGTTGATCATTCTCTGCAGGTTCATCACTGTATGCAAATGCTTTTGCATACAAGTAGTGAAGTGGTCCATTGTTAATGTAAAAATATTGATTGATTGCCGCTTTAAGGATATCATTTCTTATTGATGAAATGCAGTGGAGGTCTCAGTCGAGCCAGCCATTTCAGCAATGAAGCTACTGAGACCCACATGACATTCACTAAAAGCTGCTCTTGCACCAGTTTGCAGAGTTTAATATTCATAACCATATCCTGACCGGAAGAGGAGTGTTAAACACTTGTGACAGTGTGTCAAGTACAAGAACCCAGTGTGATGAACTCACACATCCCGAAGAGACATCGTTGTCCTTTCATCTGCCAGGAAAAAAAAAAACTACAATGTGCCTCTGCTGTGAGCTAGGAGCTTGCTGAATAATCCATGGATGAGTCTAAATGTGTGGACATTTTTTTATGTCATGGCTTGGGACAGCAGTGTTGAATCAATCCCCCTTAGGCATGGAGCAGCCTCAGGCTGTTATATAGAGAGCTGTTACTGTCAAACCCAGAGGAGTAACGGTGCTGACACTTAAGCAGCTTGAATCAGATGCCCATATTCGCCTTTTGACTGATGTGTGTGACTAGTATCCACCGAGTATGTTAAGAGGCTGAAGGAAGGGCTAACAATAAGCATCCTAATCAGCGCTGTCACATTTTAAATGCTCCTGTTGGCATTCTCATGAGCTCCGTAGAACTTATAAAGCACTCCTGTCGGTCAGTACACTCACATGTTATTTTACAGTAAGCATACTCTAAACAAGATGTGTGGATTTTCCAAAGATGTGAAAATGCCTTAATTGCATGTTGATTTTTGGGGGGAAGGGGGGTGATGAAATCCAAAGCAATCTTAAGAGCAGTCTTATGCACGTTCACAAAGTGTGTTGGATAGCTCATCTGTTGCCTTTTTTTCAGTCAAAAGTATTTTTGAAGTTTATAATGAGGGCACCAGGGAAATTCTTCCATTTCAGCAATAGAGAGCAAATGAGAAACAGAAGAAAAACAGCAAACTTAGTTTCATGTGAAGGCCAGATGAAGGAGTGACGCTGCATCAAAAAAATCTTTTTTGCAATTGTGCCTTTGCAGGACAGAGTGTCTATGGGGCTCAGTCATAGAAAGAGCAACCAGCTCTTAGCAGACAGTTAATAACAATCAAAATAAAATTACTTCAACTTTTCCATTGAAATCAAAATGCTTATCTGACTACCATGAGATAACAATGCCAAACACATGCCTAATAATACACATAATCCTTCAATAGTGCACACACTCTTGAATTGATTCAGTGTGTACCGGTCTATAAAATGATGTGTGCTGGTCTCAGATGTTCTCAGTTGACCTCAGCCAAGCAAAAGCAATTCCAGGGAATAGTCAGGATCAACAGGTTACTGTAAAGCAATGAGAACACCAAGCCGAGAATTTTGGAAACAGCATCTAGCCTCCATGGGAACATAAAACATAAGAAAATATGGGAAATTATGGAAATACAATGCCAAAGGGTCTGAAAACATTGGAGAAAGATCTTTATTAATATCATGCACAGTCAGTTGCAAAACCATTGTGAGATAATCTTGGCGTGCAAGGTTGTTTGCAGGACTGTCTGAGACAAACACGTGATGTAAATGCCTGTTTTGAAGATGTTTGAGGGACACTATAACACTGATTCAACCAGAGAAAAAACAAACCATTGTGCAAACATCCTCCTTTTGAGTCTCTTTGTGCTTTGACAATAACTATGTTAAGAAAACGGTTGAGGCAGCCATCATTTCTTTGCTATATATTTCAGTGCACAATGAAGCTTGAAACTCGGATAGGACAGGTGAACTATTCCAGTTAACACCTTATTTCGTCCATGTTATTGTCATGTGCTGTAGTTGTGATCGGCTACTGTACCTTTCAAGCTTGCAACAGCCAGTGGGCTGTTGTAAAAAAGGATCATGTAACATTTCTGGCATTAACAAAGGTTGCTGTGCAGCAGTCGGTCGGGATGAGTTTTGAACCAAACAATATTGGTTTACAGCTGCATCATCACGTTTCTATAACTTGACTTTTATACAAAACAAAGGAAGTAAGCTGATAACTGTGATGGATTGCCTATCTAAAGCAAAGTGGTTTTTTTTGGATATTGAAATTAACTGAAACTAATGGCTGCCTGGCAGGTAGGAAATCAATCTAGAAAGTTGGGGTATGCTCTGGAAAATGGTTGACAGCAATGTAAAGTGTATGCAATTTGTAGTTAATGGGCCAAGACATGCAAAACCACTGGTGCGGTCTTTTAAATCCACCAGGCTGGCCCATTATTAGTGGAAACAACACTTCCACAGTATTAGGATTTGTTGACATTTCTATGAAACCTTTGGTCAGCAGTTTGCATTTATAGCCTCAGGATACGATGCACACTGACCACAAGTAGGGCTGGCCACTGCTGAATTTCTCCACAACAACTATTCCATACTATCATTACAAAAAACACAACCACAGTGAGGAGCATGGTAAAAAAGTTAAGTGTACCATACCCTGAAAAAAAGTACACCTTAAGTTCCTAAAATCAGAATTTTAAAATTAAAATACAGAAAAGATTGATATGAAGATACTGTTACTTGATTCTATGGTAAGTAGAACCTATGTATTGAAAAAGGAACTAATGCTAAACATCACTGACCAACTGAGTTTATGTGTGGAACAGCTGCAGTGAAAAGGTGAAACCCTGTTAAACAAAGAGCTGTTTTATCAGCCGTTTTCAAAATCCATACATTGAATGGGTACGAGAAGGACTCGATGGGATTGTATTGTGTGCTGAGTGTATTGTTCTTGGGCTTATTTATTATGTCCAGTTTGGATGGGTTATTATGTGGTTTGAGTTAACTAACAGATGAAATATGGACACTGGGAGGGGAAAGCTGGAAAACGTGTTAGTAAGTGAATAACTTAATGTATTTGTATTTAACTAAACTATAAAAATAGCAAAAACGGATTAAGGACAATAAATTATTATTTCCTTTTTGGAAATGGAAATCATTTACTACAATTTGACTACTACAGTTTGCTAAGGATGCTTTTTGTTGCCTGTACCGAACTGTGGGCTCATTCATTTTATTGGAATGTTTCAACATGTTCAAAATAAACTAAAGAGAATTCACCAAAATCTAATGCTGCAAAGACTTGCTTATTAAGAACACAAGTCTCTAAACCCACATGAGCTTTCTGTGTGAACCACTGGTGTCAAATCAAATCATGTTTTGAAAATCAAACGGAAGAGCTGCTCACCACCCCTCCTAGTCCTTTTGATGTCAAAGGAAAAATGAATGAATGACAGGTGAATTGGGCCTTCTGCGTGCCAAAATGAACATGGCTAAAAAAAAATTCTGATTTGATGTTCTGTACACTGCTTGCTTAAGTTGCTTTTTGTGCAAATGATTGTGATTCACGTGTCTTTTTTCCCCACAATGATTGGGAGATTATTGTAAAGAAAAGTAACATCTGGCTGCCCTGTAACCTGTGCAAACCTGAGCAACTAGAAGATAGATGGACAACTTCTAAAAGGTATGCCTGCAAGCCAAGTCCAATAATTGAAAGTCAAATGTAATAAAAATAGATACAGTGAGGAAAAGTATTTGAACACCCTGCTATTTTGCAAGTACTCCCACTAAGAACTCATGGAGGGGTCTGACATAATGTTATTGTAGGTGCATGTCCACTGTGAGAGACATAATCTAAAAAAAAACTCCAGAAATCACAATGTATGATTTTTTAACTATTTATTTGTACAGATACAGCTTCAAATAAGTATTTGAACACCTGAGAAAATCAATGTTAATATTTGGTACAGTAGCCTTTGTTTGCAATTCCAGAGGTCAAACGTTTCCTGTAGTTTTTCACCAGGTTTGCACACACTCTAGAAGGGATTTTGGCCCACTCCTCCACACAGATCTTCTCTAGATCAGTCAGGTTTCTGGGCTGTCGCTGAGAAACACAGAGTTTGAGCTCCCTCCATAGATTCTATATTGGGTTTATGTCTGGAGACTGGCTAGGCCACGCCAGAACCTTGATATGCTTCTTACAGAGTCACTCCTTGGTTCTCCTGGCTGTCTGCTTTGGGTCATTGCCGTGTTGGAAGACCCAGCCTCGACCCATCTTCAATGCTCTAACTGAGGGAAGGAGGTTGTTCCCCAAATCTCGCAAAACATGGCCCCGGTCATCCTCTCCTTAATACAGTGCAGTCGCCCTGTCCCATGTGCAGAAAAACACCCCCAAAGCATGATGCTACCACCCCCATGCTTCACAGTAGGGGTGGTGTTCTTGGGATGGTCCTCATCATTCTTCTTCCTCCAAACACGGTTAGTGGAATTATGACCAAAAAGTTCTATTTTGGTCTCATCTGACCACATGACGTTCTCCCATGACTCCTCTGGGTCATCCAAATGGCCATTGGTAGGGGTGATCCGAGTATCCGGCTGAAACGAGTATCCGGTACGGATAAAGCACTTTTGCCGAGTAGGCCTACAAGTATTTTACGAGTAATATGAGTCAATATCCGTGCTCGGATTGAATACAACTCCTCAACTGGCCGCGCAGCGTT